>NW_024062050.1:0-88391 GCF_006381635.1 Hibiscus syriacus
CTTTAATAAATAAAATTCCTCCAGCAAATAATACATTATACATAGAATATTGATAAAAGAATATATGTGAACCTTGTGCTTTAAAAAAAAATAACATGATTCTCATATATTTTTTACACTAAAGTAGTCCTCAAACTTAGAAAATAGAACATAATATTAATGTGATCTTTTAGTATTGACGTGACAATCTACGGTGGTTGGAGATATAATTAATGATGTGGCAGATGGGCTAAATTGATTTTCTTAGATCAGTTCAAGGGTCAAATTGGTTTTTTATAAAAGTTTATGGACTTATATTTTTTTTTTTTTAAATAAAATATTTCTAATTTAAAATACAAAAGCTATTAAAAAATTAAATATTAAAAATACTAAAAATTAAAAATTAAATTACTAAAATTAAAAATATATTATTATATTTACCTCGAATTTAGCTCGATTTTTATTTATATAAACATGAATTTGTCTATCATATACAAATTTTATTTTATACATTTGCCTCTATTGTATACAAATTTTATTTTATGTAATTTTATTTTGTATTTTATCATATAAATATTAATAATTTTATTTTCTGGTTCATTCGTCTTGCTTTATTCCTACGTCGTTGGCTCGCCTCCCAAAGTAGAACTCGCCAACTGAAGAAACGGCCGATCGCCCCCTCTTCTGGCTATGGCGGATGCTCAAACTGAAAACACCCTCTCCCTTTCTGAGGTATTCTTTTAGTTTTTACTCTCTGATTTGTTCATTTATTTTGTAAATCAATGGTTTTAGTAGTTTATTTTTTACTCCTTGTAGATAATGCTGATTTCGATCTCCGTTACTTTTTCTTCTGAATTTTTTGGGACTGTTGTTAGATTTTAGTTCAATTGGATTGAAATGAAACGGATCTGACTAAAGAATGCTGCTGGAATTAGAATCATTTGGTAGATAAAGCATATAAGCTTTTTTGAAGTTCTTAAGATGTGGTTTTGATTGAATTTTGATTCTCTATGCCCGGTTGTAGAGTATATTTGACGTCCGATTTTCTTGAACATCATTTTGAAAATATGATAACTTGTTCTTTTTGCCAGTTTTTAACAAATCAACTCAATGAAGTTACTCTGTAATTTTATCTTAAGGTCCTACTAATTTTTGCTTCTCAACATGTTGGTTTGTTGGGGGGCTTCATTCGTGATGTTCATTGAAATTGAACATTTTGATCCAATGTTTGTTGGGTCTTTTACTAGTTATGGTGCTTAAGCAAGCAATAATACTTGGATCGAATGGAATTTATGACCAAAGATTTCGGTGGATTAAGCATCCAATGAAGGGGTTATAGTTCTCACTGGTTCGTGGTCATCTCAATTCACATGGTAGCACAGCATCATAAATGTTCCCATTTATGGACTACATGCAAATTCATTTATTAGCATATTGTGTGAATAATAAGGTTCTTAATTGATTTAGAATAATTAATTGGGCTTTCTATCATCTCCTTCAAGCCTTTTTACTTACAAGTAAATTTAACTAGGATGCAACATTGTTTTCCATGTTCGAGTATTGATAACTTCAATGAAATTCCTATTTCTCATTTATGTAAAACCTTTTGTGTAGTTGAGCTGATACTAAGTTCTCTCATTCTGCGTGTTTGTGCATGTGTAATGAGGGTAATTATTTGACCTTATTATGCCTGAAACTTAATTTATCCTGAATGTTTGGACATTTAGCAATATGCATTGGAGAAAGAGGAGAAACCAGATGTGGCACCAAAACCAGCAGACACAAAAGAGATTGAAAATCCAGAAAATGTTGCCTCTGGCTCTGGGAATGTTGTGACTGAGAAATTGGAGGAGGCTCCTGCTGCTACAGTTGAGGGAAGCATCGAGACCCCTCCTCCTGCTGCTGGGGACAATGGTGAAGGTTCTGCAGCTGATTCGGAGGAAGGTAGCGAACCTGCTGCACAGGAAAACTCAGATGATGCTGAGGAAACCTCTGAGATAAAGGTTACCCCTCTGAACATCTTTTATTATGAACTTCGTATCTGCTGCTTCGAGTTCTTTATGTGTATTAGGAACTCATTTTTACATGTTATTTTGTTTCACTGACATAATCTGGTGCTTTTATGATATCCAGCTTGAGACTGCCCCTGCAGATTTTCGCTTCCCAACTACAAATCAAACAAGGCATTGCTTCACAAGATACATCGAGTACCATCGGTGAGTTAAAATATGCTTATCAATCATTTTGTATCTTATAATGTTATAAAGGTTTGTTTCTTCTGACAATGCTTTTTGACATGTTTTTATCTTTCCGTTCTATACAGTTGTGTAGCCGCAAAAGGAGAGGATGCTCCTGACTGTGATAAATTTGCCAAGTATTATCGTGCACTGTGTCCTGGAGAATGGGTGTGTATTTTCTCTATAATAATAATACAATCCTCTTCTTCATAGTCAATTGCATAATTGCTTTAACTGTTATTGTGTGGATTCTTTTGTCCCTCTTGTTACATGCATAAATCAGGAAATGCCTTATGAACCCCATCATTTTGAGTGGGATTGCTAAATATGTTAAATTATTAGTTACATATGATATGATGTTGGACTGTCGAAGATAAGTTGGATGAATTAGTTCTGTTACTTTTACAGTGTATTTTCTCTACCATGATCAATGAACTAAACTGTATTTGTCCCAAAAATAGACCAAATTTGCATATTGTATTAAATAGCTTCAACTACTCTAGCTACTTGGGCTCAAGTTGGTGGATACTTAGGTTTGTTTCTTCGGCATCTAGCCGAGCTCAAACCTTTCAGCTACTCGAATAACGAGTCAAGCTGAGTTCAAGTATTTAAATATCTGATTCGAATCAAGCTCGAGTTTAGTAAATTATGAGCTGAGCTCTAATATGGAAATCATTGTGTTCAAGTTTAAGTTGAGCTTTGAGCCTCGGCTCTGGCATTAAATCGGCTTGACTCTGCTCAATTACAAAGGAGGTCCTTAGGATCTCTGACTGTCCATTGTCAGTTGGTCCAGAGATTTTTGTTCGAGTCTTATCAAAAAAAGAGATTTTTGTTTGAACCTAACATGAAGAATCAAAATAAAACCTAACACAGGAGATTATGACTTTGCAAGAGGCTGTAATGATATATTTGCTCTTGCCAATGCCACTTCATTTTATTAAGAAGGTATTTTCTTGGACGGGGAAAAGAGATTATGCTCTGATTAATCCATTCGTCCAGCTCCAGCATAAACTATTTGAGTGAGTATAAGTATGTTCCAGATTATGAGGCTTGTATTAGTATATTCTGTCATCATATGTTGCAATGTTGGTTAATTGGTTTATTTACCATTTGTGGACTCTTTAAGTTAATAGTGGCCCTCTTTTTTTTTTCTTTTTTTTTTTGTTTCTCAGATAGACCGATGGAATGAGCAAAGGGAGAATGGTACTTTTCCAGGTCCTTTGTAGATGGTACCCCATGACTATCATAAAACCCTCGTGGCTTTTCTTCTGTTGTATCAACTGTTAACCACAGATTTATTTCTTGGCTGAAAACATATTTTTTTTCCTGGAAAATATCCTATTTGGAAAGGATGAGTCAATATAAATTGGGCGTGTACCTAGCTAGACTATATGGATGGATGACACAATTGTGTTTTTGATCAAAGGAATTTACTGCACATCGGTTTCCCATGCTGGAACCATGTTCTATTTCGTTTCTTGTTCTTTTTCTTTTTTAAACTGGTGCACTTATCATCAGTTCCAGCCTTTCAGGTTAGCAAGGTAAACCATGCGAATATAAAGAATTTGAGAAAAGCTTCTATGACTGTACTTCAGACCAACCACAGTCCTTTAAAACATGGAATTTTTCATTCCACAGGGTTTACTAATAATATATCTTATAGGATGGAGCCCCAACTGTGAAAGCCATCACTCTTAAAAAAGGCAATAACAGTGGTGTTTCAAAGTCGACGTAAAGCAGGTTTCGGATAAAACCCACGTGTGTTTAGAGGTCTGAAACTGTAAATGAGCGTTGAATTCTGAGAATAATCTGGGAGACAAAATAGATGGGATTGGTTGAAGGCATAACGTCTGTAACTTTGAGACGTTGCCACGGAGGAAACAACAAAACATGAGAACTGAAAGTTAAAGTTTAACTTGAAGATTAACACTGTTGCGCAATGAAGAATTAGCACTTCAACCATCAAAGCCATGACTACAATTCTTGCACTTCTTAAAAAGGATCAGGACCGGTGCTTTTCATGTGTATTTTTTGCGCTTCACCAAATCCTCACCAAAATGCAAACTATTCCGAAATCCACGAACACGACAGAAACGCTGAAATCATCTCATTCGCCTCTCTTTATGTTCAGCTAACAATAACATCTCTTAGGAGATTCGTATATCAAAAAAGATAATCTTAAGAAAATTAAGTGACCAAGTTGTTATGACACATTGATACCGTGCAGATCATACCAATTTATCAAACAAAGACCCATATTTAGCTTCAAGGGCTAAAACGTCTGTCTAATTAAAAAGGGTATAACAGCAACAGAGGTTCCACCCCAAAATGAATGAAATCTTAAGAAAACATGATAGCAAATAAGGGAGATGAAATAATTAAGCCCTTTCACCACGAATCCTCCTGGCAAGTTGAATGTCCTTGGGCATGATTGTAACACGTTTAGCATGAATGGCGCATAGGTTGGTATCTTCAAACAATCCAACCAGGTACGCCTCTGCTGCCTCTTGCAACGCCAATACAGCATGGCTCTGGAACCGCAGATCTGTCTGCAAGCCACAAAAAATGATCCAACGTAAAATTCAACCATTAATCTTAATCATAAAAACAAACTTTTTCTTCCCTTATCAACTCAATTCTAATGTCAATTACCTTAAAGTCCTGCGCAATTTCACGAACAAGCCTTTGGAATGGCAGTTTCCTGATGAGAAGTTCAGTGCTTTTCTGGTACTTACGTATTTCACTGCATCCAACGTAAATTCCTAAACAAATCCGTGCCAACAACAATAAGAAAACAAAGACGGAAAAAAGAACACCATCTGATAACTAACCGCAGAGCTACAGTTCCAGGACGATATCGGTGAGGCTTCTTCACGCCTCCCGTCGTCGGTGCCGACTTGCGAGCAGCCTGAGAAACACAAAATGATTTTTCAACTAAAAGACTTTTAATCTGTTCTGAGCCGAAAATCGAATGATGTTATTAAAGACCATACGAAGGGATCACTGAAAGATGTTGAATCACCGATAAATCCACATTTTAATTATATTACAGAAATATTAGTATAAATAGATGAAGATACCCTAGAGATGGAATATGTTGTTTGTTAAACCATTTGCTGCGGCTATTTTCTCCCTATATTCAATGTTACTTGCTGAAACGTTTCTTATCTATTTATCTTGTTCTCCTTTCTCTATTTCTTCTACTATTGTAACTAAAAATTACAGGAAGGTTCGATACATAATCCAAAAGAAGGAACAAATGAATTCGAGGTAAAATAACAAAATCGAATAATTGAAAAGGAAAGAAAACCTTAGTTGCCAGCTGCTTCCTTGGAGCCTTGCCGCCGGTAGACTTACGAGCAGTTTGCTTCGTACGGGCCATCTATATTGACCATTTCAAATCAAATAATAATAAAATTAGCAAACAGAAAGAAAAAAACAACTCTAAAATTTCATAAAACTTCAAAGAAAATAGATATAATTAAGACTATGCTTACCTCAGAAAAGAAAAAAGGTTCGAGAAAACGAAATCTAGTAAGTTTTAGAGAGAAGGGTGGATGACACGACTCGGAAACTTGAAGGCAAGAATCTTAAATGGGGGAGAATTAGAAATAGTAAAAGTATTTATAGGCAAGGGATGTAGACCAAGAAAGAAAACGTGACACATTCAAAATCCGACGACTAAAAGTTCTTTGTGCTGTGTTTCTTTGAGCCCCTGTGAACGGCCTAGATCTCAATTCAAAGATAGTCTCCTGGATCAACGCGGAGAGATACTCGCCTCCTATTGGTACACGAAGTTTAACTTCCGCTTTGTCGCGCCGACATCCTTCTACGACGCCGTTCTCAGCCGCTAACCGGGAAAAAAAACAAAAATTGGCAGTGGAAACGACGCCGTCGGGATCTGTTATATAAAACCGATTCAAGCGACACAGATGAACACGTGTTAAGATATGTTTGGGTATTTCAATCTTTTCTGCGAGTAAAGAAGATGGGAGTAATTTTATGTTAGACTTAAATTTAGAAAAGAAAAGATAGAAATAGACCAAATTTATCGTTAATACAACATGATAGTAATTTTCACCTAGGAAAAATACCAATAGACCGTCTCATGTTATAGAAACTAAGGGTTGAGGGGAAATGCATGGCATTATAGCGTTGTTAATATGATTCACCCGAATATTTTAGTTGGAGGGAAAGATAGTTCAAAGTTGATGCATACGTTATATATCAATTTGATCGATTTCACATAAATCAAAGCATATATCATCTTGAATATTATGTAGGGCAAAGACATCCTTCTCAAACACATCTTTCAAAAAACACAATTGAGAAAAGACACATTTGTCCTACATGATAGAAATGAGTACTATTTCCATAAATAATCTTTGAAGGGTGTCATTTTGATTAAAAAAATGGTATATATTGGTAAAAAAAAAGCAGAAAACATTAACTTTGCAAAAAAAAAAAACATGTTCTTGATGAATTATATGGGGCAAAACTTGGTCGGGGTTGAGATAATATTGTAGCTAGCTACAAACAAATAGTAGTACACTAATGATGTTCTCTAAAGCAACCTGACCTGATCTCTGTATTGCAGGCATTACAATGGTTAATCGCTTAGAAACTAGCATAGAAATGAGAATTGACAATAGGCCAAGCTAGTTATTGGACACCACAAGAACACGTTCTATTTTGTTCAACGTGATAGCAATTAGATGATGAAGGCAAGAAGATCAGACGATCCTTCGTCTTATTATTTAGCTGATTCAGCAGCCTCCGCAACTTTTACATCTCTGGGGCATTGAGATACATAAGGTTGAGCTGCAAGAACAGAAGCCGCAACCCAAGATCAACAATAGATGCAGATAATTTATATCACAAATTAAAGAGCTCAAACTGTAGAAACAAGATAAGGAGATCAAGGCCCTGGTGTCATGTATGAATCAAATTCTACCTTCAAAATCTATGCAGTGAATTTCTCAAGTGTATATAGATCAAACACAAAAATGTCAACTCTGAGCTGAAATGTATAATTCAAAAGATCCAATTCAAGCACAGTCAACCACAATGCTTCTATAGCTCCTACAAAGTCCAAGACTTAGAAAACAAATTTCTATGGTCATGAATCATAACACCTCCGTGATGTTTATAAAAAGCATCAGAAAACAATAACTTTCCCCTGAACCTGTTCTATGAGGAAAAGGGAGAATAATTAACTATCCTGGACAAGCAGTGGTAAGCACCTAAGATAGAATGCTCTATCCGCGAAAGATTAATCAAAACTTCAGAGAAAAAAAAGTGAAGCAAGGAATAAATATTACCCTTGAAGTCAGTCAAATCAGGAACAACATAGTTTGGCAACTTCTCCTGCATCACAACATATCCGCCTACAGCATATTTTTCGGTTATAGTCCAAACAAAACCTCAAAGATACAGTCGCAATTCAAGCAATTACATTTCAATGTTCACGTGACAGTCCAAAATTTAAGGACAAATGAGACAATAGTTAATTAAAATTGACATATTTAATTTTATTTTAATTAGTCATGATTCTAAAAAAAATAAGTCTCAACAATTAATATTCTTACAATTTATACCATCTTCTAACTTATTTTATATTAAACAGCGATGTAAATAAATATTCAAGCAATTACATTTCAAGCTCGACTCGAACTCGAAAGATAATATTAAAACTCGACTCGAACTCGAAAAGGCTCGAACTCAAAAAAAATTCAAGAGCTCGATTGAAGCTTGAGACTCGAGCTCGATTGAAGCTCGATTTTGAGCTCGATTCAAGCTCAAACTCGATTAAAGCTAGAACTCAAACTCGAATTTGATCCTACAAAAATCTTATATTACATTTAAAATATATAAATAATTTTCCCTTTAATCAACCATTACCAATACATTATAATATGAATGTATGAACTATAAAAAATCTAAAAAATAAAAAATACAATCACAAGAAATTTAGGATAATTAATATAAGTTTTGAAGTTTTTTTATAATAATTATTAGTATTATTATCACTCATGTTTATTATATTAGTATTAGTATAATTAATATAAATTTAGGATAATTAATATTAGTATTTATTTATGAGCCATATAACATCATTTTGCATAATTTGTATGTTACCTTCATGTCATAACTTAAACCCTAACACATAAACTCTAAATCCTAACACATAAACCCTAAACTCTAAACTTTAAACCTTAAATCCTATCACATAAACTCTAAATCCTAAACCCTAAACCTTATCACATAATTAGTTATGAGGTAAGTACAATATAGTATCTTGATATTAAATACTCAAACCCTTGATATTTATGATATTTGAACCCAAAACCTCAAAATATAACAACAATTTAAAAAAATTAGTTATTACAAATATTATCATTAGAAATATATTAAATATTTGTCATTAGATAAATAATTTTTTTTATCAATTTAAAATAAATATAAGAATATTTATTCAAAAATGATTTTTAACCATTTTCAATTCAATAATATTTATTCATTAATAATGTATTTTTAATATATTTTTAATAATGTAATTTTAAAAAATATAAAATTATAATATAATATTTTTTCGAGCTGCTCACGAGTTTTTCGAGTCGAATATCGAGTAGTTCGTTTCGGCTCGTTAAGAAATCGAGTCGAGTCCATTCAATCTGAGTATTTATCGAGCCAAGATCGAATCGATCTCGAATAGCTCACGATCTGTCTAGTCTCATTTACATGCCTAAGATTTCCACAAACGTCATGGAAAAGCTATAGCTAGATTCCATAGGAGCATTAGCAGTCAAAAACATATATGACATGTGGGACCCATCTCTGACATGAAAACGACTTGGAGGAGCCAAAGTCGCAGCAGCTTTTGACACTTTTGGTCTGTCTCTTTCCCACCCAAAACACCACATGCTTCATGCCCTTGCCACCACAGCTGGACACTAGTTCACCTCTTTCTATCACCTTATTAATCATTAACTGCAATCGATCATTTTTAACCATAACTTGATGTTTTGGGTTTTCAAGTTTAATTGCAATGGATATAAAAGTCTGGTTACACTCTTGCCATTCAACATTGTTAGCTCTAGGCCGGGATCTACTTTTTACCAACCACATGGGCAGATGGGGCGCCCACCATAAACGGGAAAAACAAAAGTTAAAAGACATCACACTAAAGCGCTTCTCCTTTGTCTATACCTACGAGGTTGCCATCCTTAAATGGGATACAGCTTTTGCATTTTAGCTATGCCCCCATTGCCAGCTTAAAAAAATCACAATTACTTTGAAAAACAGATGTATAAGCTTCGGGTTTTGCAGTCAAATCTGCGGCTGGCACACGAATGAAAACAAAGGGAACTGCTTGGTAGAACCATCGAATATGGACATTCAACGGCCGGCCTTTGTGGAGCTGCCATTTCAATTTTCAAACAGCTTTCGATTAGTGAAAATTTTGATTCCGAAACAAAGCAGAATTATGATGCATATAGCTACGACCATATTTTGAGATACCAACTTTCTCTTGCTACCATATTATATAAATTTTACAGCAGGCTTTCGCTAATTTCCATTGCTGAAGCATAAACTAATCAACATATATAAATTACAAAACTTTAGCTAGTTTATTCCTTCAGAGCAAAAATTTTAAGAGCTTTATGATTTTGGGTGACTTCATTGATTTTACTGTCTCGCGAAGTACCATTGAAGTGTAGGGGCTTGATCAACTGAGAGGAAATTATAAGGTTCCTCGGGTGTAAACACACATTGCTCTTCCACTTTCACCAACTGTGGTTGGTATTTATTACCCAGAATCGTACTCGTCTCAAATGGTAGAAACCAGTGATGATTCGATGAACCCGAAGATGAGCAATATCCATTGATCTGAAAGGAAGAAGAAGATGATGGTGATATCAACATTTGAGCATTTCCACTCCTTTCTTCTTTGACAATTCCATTGGAATCATCATCATTTTCACAGGAACCATGGTCTTTGATTTGCTGTGAAAATTTTGAAGAATCTTCTTTAACCGACTGGCTGCTGCTTTCTGAATTCTCTTCTTTAAGCTTAGCTTTCAGTTCCGTCAACTGCAATTTATCATCCAAAATATCATATTAAACTTCAAGAATTTCAACTGGCTGAAAAGATGGGATTTTAGGGAATGATTTTATACCTCTGAAGCTAAAGCTTGTTTCTCTTGTTCACGTTTGTCGTAATCAAGCTTGAGAACATCATATTTGGATTTAAGGACAACGTACTCTTTCTCCAACTGTTTGGTCTTCCAACGGGCACGGCGATTTTGGAACCAAATAGCAACTTGCCTTGTCTGAAGCCCTAATTCTTCAGCTAATCTCAACTTTCTCTCTGGGTCTAACTTGTTTTCCAACTCGAAATTCTTCTCCAAGGCCTTAACTTGATTGACGGATAATCGCCTTTTCTTCTCAGTAGCTTGATCAACTTCTTCTAACCTATCTTCTTCCTCTAAATCATCCAACAGTGCCTGGAAATCCCTGCTGTAAATTTGCTTCCTCTTTGAATTCATCTCCTCTGCATAATCATCAATTTTAACTCGGTAACATGTTCCGCATATATGTAAAAACTATTTGCATTTCTAGAGAGAAAAAAATGTATGAATGTAGATAAAGTAATGATTGAATTTTGCATGTACCTTTTGGTGGGACGATGAAATTCAAAGCATCCTGGGAACCTGAAGAACTGGTCTGCTTCATGATTTGATCGAAAAGCAAGAACCTAAGCTGATCTTTTTCTAAGGAACTCTGTTTTTGGTCTGCTAATCTGACAACAATTCTTTCTTTCAATGCTTCAACTATTTGGAATAAATAATGAAGGTAAAATCATTGGTCTGTCAAGATTTTATGGAGAATTGTAATGATAAAGTTTCAGAATAACAATAAAAATAAAACTCTCATCTGAATCAAAGTTAAACTGCAATATTCGGAGACAGTGAGTTGTGAGAGGAGCATGCTTCATTGGGAGTCGTTATATAAAGACTTTAAGCTGATGTGAACTACTGTAGCGATTTGAAATTTGTTTTTCTTAATTATTATTTTGTTTTTAAAAAAAAAAACGTTCGATTTTACTTGTTCTTATGGTCATTTTAGTTTTTATGGATAAATCACCCATGTAGTCACTCAGTTTTTACATACTTTTATTTTGGTCGTTTAAATAAAAAAAATTACAAATTTGTCAACACATTAGACAATGTTTTTGCTTTAGCCACTCAAATTTTATTTTAATTTTAGTATCCCCTTTAAATTTTATTTTATCTATTTTTATTTTAGTCATTTGCTTTAGATTTCATAATCAATTTAGTCACTCACTTTAAATTGAATATAACATGAGTCTTATATGGATTTTTCATCCTAGTAAATAATTTAAATATTTTTAGAGACAATAATTAAAATGATCTCATAGAAATTGACTTGATCTATTATTATTTTTCGATTGATTGAGTTGCTCGAGGACTATTGCCCTTTGGTTGGTAAAAAAATCAAACATTTGTCTAATAAATTCTAACCATATGTACCTTGGATCGGTGGTGTTTAAATACAGGGACGGACACACACATCTATGTCAGGGGTGTCAATCTAAGAAATTGTATAAAAACTTTAAAGATACGAAATTATAAAATCTTAAGACTACAAAATTCATATAAAATATAAAAAATATATCTGAAATGTAAAAGGATTTAAAATTTCTAGGGGTGCGACCACACCCTAATACCCCACGATCCTTTCATGTTGAAATAAATCCGATGGTTATTTTGAATTGTTGTTAAAGATATTCGTATTGAACTTTGGTGCTGGAATTGATTCTCTCTTTTAAAGTTATAAAATACCCAAAATGATAACTGAGATCCAAGTATATTCGAAGATGACCTTAAACCAAGCATAATCACCATGGCTCTTGTACGAAGGAATTGGATAGCTATGCCTCTTATAAAGCAAGTACTTTTATTGTTTGATAATATATCTCATTAGAATGTTAATAAAGGTTTCATGTTATAACCGTAGAAATTTAAAAAAATTGAGATATAATTAAGAATCATATATTTTTTGGTTGCAGGGAGAAAAGGAATAATTAATGCATAGAAAAGCCTCTAGGGAACGAAGTGCCCCTAGCGTCCGCTTCAAGGAGTGGGAGAGCCTCCGGAGGTGGAGAATCGAATATGACCAATACCTCTTTAAGAACACAACCCATTTTTGAAAAAGCATCCGCACAAAAGTTTTCTTCGCGATAGGTATGCCGAAATGACAGATTCCAATTACGATCTTTAATGCTTCGAATATCCTCAATAATAGTGTCCAACGGATAAGGGGATATGCCATCGGTGTTGATAAGTTGAAGAACAACCTTAGCGTCAATTTCACAAACGATATTGTCGTAACCATAATTCTAAGCAATCAACCCTGTTCGAATGACATACAATTCTACTGTTACACTTGAACAAACTCCCAGGTGCTCAGCAAAGCCAAGTATCCATTCTCCTATTTCGTTTCTCAGAATACCCCCGGCTCTTGTAATTTCCAGGCTTGACTTGCACCGTCCGTATTAAATTTCAGAGAACCACTTCGAGGTGGCGACCATGCAACCAGGACCTGTGGCTTCAAGATACTATCACACCTACAATTCGCCCTCAAGACCTCTTCAATGGGGACATTAATTTTATGCCAAAGACCTTTCTCATAAAAAACATGGAAAATGCTAAAATGGTGAGAATACACGGCGCACGATAAGATTTCCTCTAGGTGCACGTTAGCTGGCCTAACGGAATCTCAGGATTTCCGTTGCGTCTCCGACGTCTTCGTTCTCCTTTTTGGTGTTACGTCCTTCCCGTTTCTCTTTTCTGTCTCCAACCATGAGTGAAGCCCCAATGAACTGGAGGAATCTATTTGGATGCTCTGTGGGTCAAGACTTAGAATACTTCCCGCCTAGGGTTCGCGATGGTTCCACGATTGTGTAGCCTCCTCAAGAGGTTATGGAAATTGGAATTGCAGAGTGGAAACATGCACTGGTTGGCCAATTCCTTGGTGCAGCCCCTCGATTTGCTTCAATGCAGCGCATTGTTGAAAACCTATGGAAAAAAGCTCTTGCGGATAACAATGTCCAGGTAAGCTTTGCTGGCAACAACCTCTATGTTTTCACATTTTCTTCTGAATCCGATAGGAGCTGGTTACTAGAAAATGAGTCTTGGCATATCTTAAACAAACCCTTGATCCTGAGAAAATGGGAACCTAACCTAGGTAGATTGAACTTTGATTTAACTAGAATCCCAATTTGGGTTCATCTCTATAATGTTCCTCTGGAACTGTTCTCTCGTGCTGGGCTAAGTTACATTTCGAGTGCCATTGGAATTCCCCTTTCCATGGACTCGATTACTGCAGCCAAATCTCATCTTGAATACGCTAAAGTTTGCGTCGAAATAGGGGTCAAAGATCAAATACCTAAGTTTATTGATGTAGTGCTAAATGAAGGTCATTCTGTTTCGGTCATGGTTGAAATTCCCTGGATGCCTTCTCGATGTAAAACTTGTGGTATCTTTGGTCACTCAGAGAAAGGTTGTAAGGAAGTTAAAAATCAAAATCCTGTTAAAACCCAATTCTGGAGAAAGAATGAAGGTCCCCCTAATGTTACTAAGTTTGTGCCTGAGGTTGGGGGAATTGAATTACTGCAAGATAAAGACAATACTCCTTCTAATGAAACTGTTGAAACTACTAAAACTAGTGATCCTGTTAATAATACTATTGTTATTGAAGCAAATATTTCTGCTGTGGAGGCTTCTACAATCTCTGAGCTTAATGTTCCAACCAAAATTATAAATGATGATAACTCACTAACTACTAGCAAGAAAGGTAGGGGTAGGCTTTTGAAAGATAAAGCAAAGGCATCTTCAACAGGCTTATCTAATAGTTTTGATGTCTTAAGTGGATTGATGATTCAACCACGATTAACATAAGCCAAAATCGTAATCCTTGGAAAGCTTCTTTAGGTGTGGTTGCTTTAATTAAAGATATGAAAACAAAAAAGAAACATAAAAGTGATAAGTCTTTGAATTCTATTGATGGTGGTAAAGGGGTTACCACTGATAATCATTCTCAATGATTATTGCATTCTGGAATGTTAGAGGACTTAATTGTCCTCTAAAACAAGATAAAGTTCTCAAGAGAGCTATACATAATAAAGTTGAAATTCTTTGCTTGTTGAAGACTAGAGTCAAAGTTGATAAGACTGGAGATATTATTGAAAAGAAATTTAAAAACTGGAATGTCTCTACTAATTATGACTACGTTGTGAATGGTAGAATCTGGATTCTTTGGAAAACTGGTCTGCACTTTTTTTTTATTCAGTCTTCTGACCAAATTATGTCTATCCAAGGTTCCTACCTTGGTGTCCCTTATGTTATAACAACTGTGTATGGTTCTAATGATGGTGTGGTGAGAAGATTACTCTGGCAACAACTACGTGATCTAGCTGTTAGCATTGGTCATTTTCCTTGGATCCTTGGAGGCGATTTTAATGTTACTCTCCATCCTTCTGAGAGTTCAGCTTCTGATCTTCTGGGTCCTTTCATTTCCTCTGATATGCGTGACTTCCAAGAGGTTATTTCTGACCTCGATATGATGGATCACCCTTTCTTTGGTCCCTCCTTCACTTGGTGAAACAAGCAGATTAATTCTTTTCTTGCTAGGAAACTAGACAGAGTTATTGTTAATTTTAATTGGATGAGAAGTTTTAAGACTTCTCATGTTGAATTTCTCGCCCCAGATATTTTCGATCACTGCTTGGCATTGGTTTGGCTTTCTAAAGAATTTCAAGCTAATCGTCTCAAGCCCTTTAAGTTTTTCAACTTTTGAGTTCAGCACCCTAACTTCTTGAATGTTGTTCATCACTCTTGGATGATCCTAGCTCAAGGAAATCCAATGCAATGCCTTTTCTCTAAATTAAAGCGGTTGAAAGCTAACCTTAGAGAGCTCAATCAATCTCACTTCAATGACATTTCTGCTAGGGTTCTCTAAAAGAAAACTGAACTGGAAATTCAACAGCTTAAAACTTTAAAAGGTGAGGATGAAGTTGTTAAGGAAATCCATCTGCAAGCTGATCTTAAATCCCTTCAAGCTGCTGAAATTTTGTTTTAAAACAAAAAACTAAGATGCAATAGCTTAAAGATGGAGATAAATGTTCCAAACTTTTCCATTATGCTCTAGCCATAAAAAACAAAAGAGAAACCATTCGTATCTTGGTTGATGACCAAGGAAATAGGCTGGAAACATTTGACCATATGTCAGCAGAGGTGATAAGTTATTTCACCAACTTAATTGGTACTAAAGACCCCAAAGTGAAAAATCTTGACCCCTGCGTGTTGAAAAACATTCTCCAGTACTCTCTATCTGTGGAAAGTGTTGAAGATCTTATCAAGGAAGTTACTAACGATGAAATTAGAAATGCTTTTATCTGTCAGGGAAATGACAAGTCTCCCGGTCCCGATGGCTATACTCCTTATTTTTTTCAAACATGCTTGGCCTATTATTTCTGAGGATGTTATTGCTGCCATTAAACATTTCTTTCAAGAATCCTTCCTTCTTCCAGCCTTCAATGCTACCACCATAGCTTTGGTGCTTAAGATTCCCAACCCAAGCAAAGTTAAAGACTTTAGACTAATATCATGTTGCTCTGTGTTCTACAAAGCAATTTCAAAAATTCTGCTTCGAAGACTTCAGATTCTCATCCCTGATATTATTTCTCTCAACCAAACCGCTTTTATAAAAGGGAGAAGTATTCTGGATAATACACTTCTAGCTCAAGAACTAGTTCGCGGGTATAATAGGAAAAATATCTCTCCTAGATGCTCTTTAAAGATTGACATTCATAAAGCCTTTGACACTCTGAATTGGGACTTCATTTCTACCATTTTACAATCCATTGGTATGCCAAGTACTTTCATCAATTGGATTGAACTTTGCTTCTCTACTGCTAGATTCTCTATTTCCTTTAATGAGAGTCTTATTGGTTTCTTTAAGGGAGCTAAAGGCATTCGTTAAGGTGATCCCCTCTCTCCTCTGTTATTTGTTCTCTCTATGAACATTCTCTCTAAACTCCTCAATTTAGCAGCTGCCAAAGGTATTTTTGGTTTCCATCCAAAATGTAAAAAAATTGGCCTCACCTATATTTCTTTTGCCGATGACCTTTTAATTTTCTACAAAGGTACTGCTGATTCTGTTATTGGGGTTTTTAGTGTCCTTGATATGTTTTATGAGATGCCTAGTCTTAAGATTAATACTTTGAAATGTGACCTTTATGCTGATGGTATTCATTGTTCAATTATGGAGGAAATCAATCTGCTCACTGTTTTTAAAATTGGCAGACTTTGTAATATCCCAAACTTTGGGTTAGTGACTAAATTATAAAGTTTCATAATTTGGTGACTAAAGTAGAAGAATTGAATAGTTCAATGATTTATATGGAAATATTTCCTAAAATTTGCTAGTAATTATTAAAGGAATTAAAGGGCAAAATGATCATTTGACAAGGAAGATTTTTATTTCTCTTTATAAGATAAGGGAACCACGTGGGAAGGAAAGATTTCTCCAGAACTTCTTCTTCCTTCTTCTTCCTCTCCTCCTGTATCTCCAAGCTCAAAGGTGAGTTTCTTTGTTTGTGGATTAATTGTTGATTTTAAGGTTGGGTTATGATCATTAGATGATAATTAAGCTTAAAGAACGCTTAAATCATCTTAAAAGCAAAGGATGGTGGAGTTAGGAGAGATTAAAGATTAAAAGTTTTCAAATGAAATCTTGGAATAGAGTTCATTACTCAAATTGGAAGATAAATTTGACTTGTCATCAACTTAATTAATAGATATGAAGTGATAGAATTGAATTAAAAACATATTGAAAAATTGATATGATTATTGATTTCTATAGGGAGAAAGAAATTTTGAGATTTAAGGGGGTGATAAAGGAGTAGAAATGAGTTTAAGTATGTATATGAGAGTTAAGAATATGGTAGAGGATGTAATATGAAGTGTTTAAGTAGAATTGGAGTGATTTTCTGGCTTAAAAATGAATTTTGGGTTATGTGTATCGATGCACATTCAATGTGTACCGATGCATCAAGGGTATTTCCAGAAAATTGTTTAGTGTGTATCGATGCACAGGAAGTGCATCGATGCACCCATTAGAAATGGAAACATCAAATGCAATTAGTGCATCGATGCACCCCCTTAAAATGAAAACATCAAAGGTGATTAGTGTATCGATGCATGGGTAGTGCATCGATGCACATGTTAAAGAATGCATCGATGCACTATAGAATGTATCGATGCACTTCAAGGGGAAATTGAAATAGACATTTCTTTTGGTCTAAGAAATGATAGATTAGAATACATCAATTAAATACTGATATGTATCAATGTATAAATATGTAGATATCGAGAACGAACAAGTTTCGGACGTTCCGGAACGATTATCAAGTTAAGATTCGATCGAAAGAGAGGAAATAATAAAAGTGGATTGGAACATAGTGAGGCCAAGGTGAGTGCATATAATTATAGTATACGATTAGATGGAAATTAGACTTGCGATGAGTCTATTTCCATGTTCTGATTGTATGCATGCATGAAAATAAATATAGTTGGTTGCCGTTAGTATGTGAATATGTATTGTTATGTTCTTTTCTATGAGATATGATTTATGTGATGATGCGATTCTGTGATATAATTTATATGATCATAAGCTATGTGGTATAAATATAAATGATTATATGAATATGTAATATAAGTTATGTGATGAGGATATATGTTTTTATATGTCTATGAGAAGTATGTGCTATAATGTATATATGAGCTATGTGATCCTATGAGAATATGAAAAGAGATATGTGAACATATGAATTACATGAAAAGAAGCTATATGTCTACATGTACATGTGAAAGAAGTTATGAGCTTATATGAACATGTAATATGAAAGTGTATATGTGAAATGATATAAGTGAAAATGCCCATGTTATGTGTATTGAGAGCTAGAGGTATAGTTGGCATGCCAAGAGTCGAGGGTCTATGCGGTCCTTCGGGACATAGTGGTCCTTCGGGACATATGTGTTATATATAGTCCTTTGGGACATCTATGTGGTCCTTCGGGACAAATTCTACGTGCCCTAGTGGGAATTATACGAGCTGTGGTGACAGTATAGTGCACAACCTCAATAGACTCACATATCTACAGTTCTCACATGTATACATGGGCTAATAAGAGATAATATTGAATACAATGTATGTTTTGGGATATGAATTATATGACATGATATATGTGTGTTAGTGATTATTGTATATGTTATAAGATATATGATATGAACATAATAAATCATATGAACAAGAGAATAGAAATATGAATGATAATAAAATGATAATGATAGGAATGAAGATAATTATATGCATGTATGTATTTGATGGATGAACGAATATATATTTGGGGTATGCTATGATAGTAGTAATTGTTCTTGTATGATTACAAGTTATACTTTGCATTATATGTTTATTTGCCTCACGAAGTCATAGACTTAGCGTGTAAGTGATTTACACGTAGGTTTCGAGAAGAGTAAAGAGCAATGTGGAGCAAGATATGTCAGTTCTCCTTACCAAATGTCAGATCTGAATATTGGTGAATAATATTTTATTTTAATATATGAAGTTCTAGTTGGCATGTAATCAAAATGATATATTGTATAAGCTCTGAATAGTTCTGTAAATGTTCTGAATAAGTTATATGGATAAAAATTTTAAATCACTCACAATTTTATACAAGTAAATGTTTTGAAAAGTCAATGTGACACCTCATACTCGGATCCGGGTCGAATATGGGTTGGGGGTGTTACAGACTTCCTGTTAGATATCTCGGAATTCCTCTTGTCACCAGAAAAATTACTAAAAGTGATTGTGCTGCGCTCTTTGATAACATTAGAGCAAGGTTAAATCATTGGTCTACTAAATCTCTAAGCGAATTAATCAAAGTTGTCTTGTTCAATATCACTAATTATTGGTGTAGGCAAATCTCTCTTCCTCATTCTGTCCTTAAAAAAATTGAGCAACTTTGCTCACATTTTTTTCTGGAAAGGTGAGGATAAAGCTGCGAAAGGAGCTAGAGTGAGTTAGAAAAACATCTGTCTTCTGAAATCCGATGGAGGGCTTGGTCTTAAAGATTTGAAGACATGGAATAAAGCTTGTATGATCCTCCATATCAAAAATATTTTAGCAGGCGAAGGTTTTCTATGGGTTGCATGGGTTAAACACTATGTTCTTAAAGGCAACAATTTTTGGAATTTTAATGTTCATCCCTCTTGTAGCTGGAACTTAAGGCGTATTTTTAAACTTAGAACCGAGGCTTCCTCAGTGTTGTCTGCTGGAACAATGAAAGTTTTTTCAATTTGGGATGCAATTCGTGATAACAGATCCCAAGTCCACTGGCAAAAAATTATCTGGTTTCCTTTGCACATTCCTAAACACAACTTGATTTCTTGGATGGCATTACTTGATAGACTTCCAACAAAAGTGAGACTTCACCAAATGGGGATTATCAATGAATGCCATTGCTTATTTTGCAACGATCCTTGGGAAACAAGGGAACACTTGTTCCTCCATTGTCATATGGCTCAACAATTATGGAATTCTGTTTTCACTCACACTAGTCTGCAACATTCCATAACCTCTTGGGATGTTTTTTTCGCGTGGGCAAGCTCTACTTGAAAAGGTAAATCTTTGCTAACTTTGATTTTGAAGCTTGCTCTTAATTCTCTAATCTATGTCCTATGGGAAGAAAGAAACATGATGATGTGATCCAATTCAGCATCATGATTATCATGGCTATTCCACCCTTACAAGGGAAGAAACTTTCTAACTTTACATACATATATGTTTATTTCATAATTATTTTCATACATATAATATCTATGGTTATTATAATAACTTAATCATTAATATATGAGATATAAGTTATTATATACTATAGTCCACATTATTATATAATACATTGTATAAGTTCATTTACTTAGTTTATTTCTTTATATTATGCGTGTAGGCACATTCGGCCAAGACTTGGGAGCTGCATTAGAGCTAAAT
Source organism: Hibiscus syriacus (assembly GCF_006381635.1). Classification (NCBI taxonomy): domain Eukaryota; kingdom Viridiplantae; phylum Streptophyta; class Magnoliopsida; order Malvales; family Malvaceae; genus Hibiscus; species Hibiscus syriacus. Next base: position 20,355 of record NW_024062050.1, read on the forward strand.
GGAGCATGAAACAGCAAGGAAACTCACATAGGGATGCTTAAGAGATCATAAGGATTCATCGATGAAAAGTTGTTTTGAGGCTGCGAGCTCATAGCTGGATTGAGCTGAAGATTTGAGCTACAAGATGAACTCATTTCAGCTGGGGAGTTGCACCATCATCATCACCACTTAGGACACTTCAAATATGTCCTACATCAAATTTGTGAAATCGTACCTTTTCGCGAATAGTTGCCATCTCAAGAGGTACCTTTTCACAAGGAGCTGCCCAAACGTTCATCATGTTACAAGTCATCTAAGGTCAGCTCACCACCAGCTCATTCACACCCGAAGTAGCTCAAACATGAAGGGTTACCTTTCTCAAACATTGTGACCTTTCATGAATGATGCTGCCCATGAAGATGCCTTTTCAACAAGGAACACATCGGTGAAGAGATCACGCCTATTGGATGCTTAATCATCAAGAAACATGAGCTAGAGGCTCCATGCCTATTCGGCCACATCACATGCCATACACATGAGAGCCTTTTGGCGCCAAGCATGAAGAGACACACCACCATTCGGCCAAAGGGAGAAAATGGCGCCAAGATGAACCAACATACATATTCGGCCAAGGGAGATGTCTTCCCATCCTTAGCCGAATCATTAAGGCCTTTCATGAAGAGTTAGCCGAACCATCATAAGCCCAAAGGACTTATTCATTCATCTCAAGCATTATGTATTTTCCTAGAGACATGTATCTAGCCGAAACAACTTGTAATCATTCGGCCAAGCCCTCTCATTTCCTATAAATAGAGTGGCTTGCCATCATTTGTACTCATCTCATCTCTTATATAAAACATACTCTTGTGAGTTATTTCTCTTCAAAGTTCTTTGTGAACTTTATCGATTAAACAAGTGTAGTTCCTATACTTGTGGCGTCATTCCTTCCATTTTGATTCCTAAATTCCTAGATTGTTATCTAGTGGGTTGAAGACACGATCACCACCCCTCAAGCAAGTTTGTGAAGACCGGGATTGTGCTTCATAGCATAGTTTCCTCTTTGGCGTGTTTGGGATACTAACACCACCATCTCCATTTCGTCATTTCCATCATCAACAACACCCATCAATCCATCAATTCCGCAGCCATCTCTATTCTTATTCTTTCATTCCATTACTTATATTATTATTCATTTCTTAAACCCATTATTAATCATATTTCTGTCTTATTATTTTGCAGCCCAAGCTTATTAATTCAAGGACATCAGTACTTGTCAATCCTAGATCGGGACACAATAAGGCTATCTACTCTTCTCACCAAAGTGTGTAGATTCGCCTTACATCAAGTGGTATCAGAGCATAGTTGGATTGACAACAAAAGTGTCATTGGCGTACAAAGCAAAAAGAAATTCAAAAGAGAAAAAAAGACTCCTTCAACAAAATTGGAGTGCAAAAAGAAAGAAAAAGACAAAAAGAAGAAGAAAAGAAGAAAAGAAAAGAAAAAGAATTCAAAAAGAAAAGCAAAGCCAAGGAAAGTGCTCTACCATAGCAAAGTACATCAAAGAGGCCATCTACATTTAGAGAAGATAACCTTATTGTTTCTTGAGAAAGGTTGCAGTAAGTGTTGTTTCTTGAATTGTAAGTCACCTCTTCCTTTTCTATCCTTTCATTTTCTTTGTCTTCAACCATTTCTTTCTTTAAAAGACCTTTGAATCCTTTCTTCTACTTTTCCATTTCTATTCCTTTTCTATCCTAACCTATTTGCAGCCGACGCACACAAAGGAAGGAATTAACTTGTTATAATCTTGAGTAAGTTCTTCGAAGGACTTAGCAAGAGAAATTTGAGTGGAAAAAGGCTATTGAGATAGTGAGATCAGAAGGGGAATTGTTAAAAGCCAAATATATAATCCCGAGAGTAAATACGAGTGTTGAGTGGAGTGATCTTATCTTTTCTTTGGAGTGAACTTGTGAGACTTTGTGAGTGTGCTGGTAAGGTTTATTTTTGTTTTATTTACTAACCATGTCTCAAAGTCCTAAAGGAAATGCAGGTCAACCCAACTTGCAAATGCAAGCACTGATTGGAGAAATGATAAGGATGTTTCGAACAGAATTTGATGCTCTCCATGAGAAACTAGACCAAAGACGAGATCAACCACAAACCAGAAACAATGATACTCCTCGGAGGCAACAACCTCTTCCAGAAGATGATGTCCCAAATCCTTATGATGAAGAAGAACCAGCATTGATACAAGGACCTAGGCGTGCCAATGTTGATGATAATATGAGCAACATCAAAATCAAAATTCCTCAATTCCAAGGAAAGACTGATCCAGAAGCCTATCTTGAATGGGAAAGCAATGTGGAACATGTGTTTAGTTGCCATAACTATTCCGAACTCAAGAAAGTAAGATTGGCAGCTATGGAATTTGTTGATTATGCTTTGATATGGTGGGATCAACTTACTATTACTCGGAGGAGGAATGGAGAGAGACCAATTTCAACATGGCTCGAAATGAAAGGTATCATGCGTAAACGTTTCATTCCTACTCATTATCATCGGGATATGTTTCAGAAATTGCAGAACCTAAAGCAAGGCCAAAGGAGTGTAGAGGATTACTATAAGGAAATGGAAGTGGCAATGATCCGAGTCAATATTGAGGAGGATCGCGAAGCAACCATGGCTAGATTTCTTGCTGGACTCAATCCTGAGATTGCCAACACACTAGAATTGTATCATTACATCGAAATTGATGAAATGGTGCAAATGGCTATGAAAATAGAAAGGCAACTTCGGAGAAGATCTATCTCTCGTACTTCAGTGCCTACATCTTCAAGATGGAGTCCAAACAATAGTTTGAGGAAGTCTACCCCTATTCCTACCAAAGAGAAGGCTGAATCATCAAATGCTTCCCAAATTAATAAAGAGAATCGAGGAAAAGAGATCCCTGAACGAACAAGAGACATACGTTGCTTTAAGTGTCTTGGGAGGGGACATATATCCACACAATGTCCCAACCGAAACACCATGTTATTACTTGGAAATGGTGAGATTGAATCTGACCATGAAGAAGAAGAAGCTGCACCGACACCAACAGAAGTTGAGGAAGAAACCGAAATTGGTGCTCCGGTAGAAGGTGAAGCCCTAGTGGTCAAGAGAAGTCTAAGTGCTCAAATAGTAGAAGACGATGCACAAAGGGAAAACATCTTTCATACCCGCTGCCATGTGAAAGAAAAGGTGTGTTTCATGATCATAGATGGTGGAAGTTGTACTAATGTTGCCAGTACCATCATGGTGGAGAAATTGGGATTGCAAACGTTGAAACATCCAAATCCCTACAAATTACAATGGTTAAATGAACGAGGAGAACTTAATGTCAACAAACAGGTGATGGTTCCTTTCTCTATTGGCAAGTACAAGGACGAGGTTATGTGCGATGTTGTTCCTATGCATGCTAGTCATTTACTCCTTGGAAGACCATGGCAATATGATAGGAGGACCATTCATGATTGTTTTACTAATCAGTATTCATTCAACCATGGAGGGAAGAAGATCATCCTAACACCTTTGACGCCTAAACAAGTCCAAGTTGATCAAATCAAGATGAAACAAAGTGTTGAGGCCATGAGGAAAGGAAAATCGAAGTTAAACCAGGAAGAAAACATTCCAAAAACAAGTGCTTATACCTCTAAGTGCTTGTCACAAAGATGCCTATTAACAAGATGCAAAGTTGATGCTGATTTTTCTAACCTTAACCAAACAAAAGTTTCCTTTGATTTGCAGGATGAATCAAGCAACACAATCCATCAATTTGGTAAACTAAACGATGTGATCTTTCAAGAACCAAAAGGTGCGACTATTGAAGAGCAAAGAATGGTAACTCTTCATCCAAAGGACGTGACCCATCAAGAATCAAAAACATGCCTATTGAAAACCAAGGGAAATGATTTTTCATCCAAAGGGCGTGACTTATGAGGACATCACCATTCCAAGAGTCATCACCTTTCATGAATTAATGCAACTATCTATGGAAAGGGGCATGAATTTTGGAATACAAAAGGACATCAACATTCAAAGCCAAATGCCTTCAATAGACATGAACTTTGAATCTACATCTTTCAGGAAGTATTTCTTAACTTTAATTTTGTTTGATCACATTCATACTAATGAAAGTTTTATTTCTTTCCAGATCAAGAACTTACAAGGCATTCTTTCAAAAGATATGAATCTTTTTATAAAGGTACTTATCAATGGAATGACTCAAGGAAAGGAAGATCTTTCGATTTGAGGACAAATCGATTAAAAGAAGGGGAGGATGATGTGATCCAATTCAGCATCATGATTATCATGGCTATTCCACCCTTACAAGGGAAGAAACTTTCTAACTTTACATACATATATGTTTATTTCATAATTATTTCATACATATATATCTATGGTTATTATAATACTTAATCATTAATATATGAGATATAAGTTATTATATACTATAGTCCACATTATTATATAATACATTGTATAAGTTCATTTACTTAGTTTATTTCTTTATATTATGCGTGTAGGCACATTCGGCCAAGACTTGGGAGCTGCATTAGAGCTAAATGGAGCATGAAACAGCAAGGAAACTCACATAGGGATGCTTAAGAGATCATAAGGATTCATCGATGAAAAGTTGTTTTGAGGCTGCGAGCTCATAGCTGGATTGAGCTGAAGATTTGAGCTACAAGATGAACTCATTTCAGCTGGGGAGTTGCACCATCATCATCACCACTTAGGACACTTCAAATATGTCCTACATCAAAATTTGTGAAATCGTACCTTTTCGCGAATAGTTGCCATCTCAAGAGGTACCTTTTCACAAGGAGCTGCCCAAACGTTCATCATGTTACAAGTCATCTAAGGTCAGCTCACCACCAGCTCATTCACACCCGAAGTAGCTCAAACATGAAGGGTTACCTTTCTCAAACATTGTGACCTTTCATGAATGATGCTGCCCATGAAGATGCCTTTTCAACAAGGAACACATCGGTGAAGAGATCACGCCTATTGGATGCTTAAATCATCAAGAAACATGAGCTAGAGGCTCCATGCCTATTCGGCCACATCACATGCCATACACATGAGAGCCTTTTGGCGCCAAGCATGAAGAGACACACCACCATTCGGCCAAAGGGAGAAAATGGCGCCAAGATGAACCAACATACATATTCGGCCAAGGGAGATGTCTTCCCATCCTTAGCCGAATCATTAAGGCCTTTCATGAAGAGTTAGCCGAACCATCATAAGCCCAAAGGACTTATTCATTCATCTCAAGCATTATGTATTTTCCTAGAGACATGTATCTAGCCGAAACAACTTGTAATCATTCGGCCAAGCCCTCTCATTTCCTATAAATAGAGTGGCTTGCCATCATTGTACTCATCTCATCTCTTATATAAAACATACTCTTGTGAGTTATTTCTCTTCAAAGTTCTTTGTGAACTTTATCGATTAAACAAGTGTAGTTCCTATACTTGTGGCGTCATTCCTTCCATTTTGATTCCTAAATTCCTAGATTGTTATCTAGTGGGTTGAAGACACGATCACCACCCCTCAAGCAAGTTTGTGAAGACCGGGATTGTGCTTCATAGCATAGTTTCCTCTTTGGCGTGTTTGGGATACTAACACCACCATCTCCATTTCGTCATTTCCATCATCAACAACACCCATCAATCCATCAATTCCGCAGCCATCTCTATTCTTATTCTTTCATTCCATTACTTATATTATTATTCATTTCTTAAACCCATTATTAATCATATTTCTGTCTTATTATTTTGCAGCCCAAGCTTATTAATTCAAGGACATCAGTACTTGTCAATCCTAGATCGGGACACAATAAGGCTATCTACTCTTCTCACCAAAGTGTGTAGATTCGCCTTACATCACATGAGGCTCTTTCAAGGTCACTACAGAAACACCCAAGAGCTGTTTACTATCATTAAGGATGTGGTGCGATTCCAGCTGAGGGATAGGAACATAAATAGAAATGATAGCACTAATTCTACCCTTTGTAGACTTTGGAATATAAACTGCTCTTAATTCTTTTGTAAGTAAATTTTTTGGTAAACAGAACACTTCTGGTTTTGTAGCAGTTTTTGTTCTTGTTGTTGAACTTGTTCTTTGGATAATGAAACTGATTAATTTATCAAAAAAAAACCATGGACATCGACATCTATTATTCGTTTGCAGCGCTCTTTTCATAGATTCCAAATAATACAAGCAAATTGAGTTACTAACCTCTGGGATTTCATTGTAGTGTTGAGGTTGTCTTGAATCTAGCTTTTAACATCACGCGCAGGAGAATGATTTCTCCTTGGATCATAAGGCAAACGACTCCAAATACATTGAGCAGTTGTATAATCACGCAGGATGTATTCAAATCTTCAAAACAATGGCCACAGATAACGCAACTTGCAGTGGAATCCATTCCCCATGTAACTCGACTAGCGTTGGTAAGAATCTGATCACACCAAACAAGCCAGATGATGTACTGCCATTTAGAAGGCACTAGCATTTTCCAAATCAACAAAAGATTCATCTCCAAATAACATCCCTAGTAGTGAGGGCTACATAAGCAGAGCGTGTTGTAAAATTACCATTCGTCATATATCTCCAAATATACGTATCCTAAATGGTCGTAAATTCAGGGAGGGGGTAACCCATAACTTTTATAGCTGCATCCATAGGTAAAAGAGCAAAAACCTTGTTAATGTCCCAAAGATTGTCCTCTGTTAAGAAATCACTAACTTTAGCATTCATTTTAACAACGTTAGGAGAGATATCCTGGTCCTGAGAAAGAGGTCTTCCCAGCCAATTGTCTGTCCAAAACAACACCTCTTCTCTATTCCCAATTCGTCTAAAAAATCCAGCTCCAAAGCCCTACAATACGAAAACAATACTTTTCCAGGTGTGTGACCAGTGAGGGGACCTGTTTATGGGGTCAACTGCATATTTCAAAGGATCCCCACGAACTCCATAAGCTAATTTCATTGCCTTCACCCAAAGCATGTTCGGTTGGTTTAGGAATCTTTATGTGGATTTTAAAAGTAACACGGTATTGGAGTTTGACTCGAATCCAAAGTGGCACAAATTAATTAACATATAAATATTGAGAAAATATGAAATTCAATTTGATTAAAAGTAGAAAATTTTATTAAATAAATTTTTTACTTTATTTAATTTTCCTTAATTACTAATTAAGTATCTATCCTATAAATATAAACTAAGGGTTAGGGTTAGATATCAAGTTTTTATTTCACCAAAATACTATTGTATTTTCTTCCTTAATATTAGTAAAAATTTTCACATGTGGGTTTTTTCCTTTGGGTTTTCTACTTGGTGTTCTTTGTTTTTTTCTTTTCGATCGTGTTTATTTGTTTGTCAATAATCATCGTTCCGCTATTATAACACAAGACATTATGTTTTGCAAAAAAACGAAGCCACAAGCCTCTAAAACGTTTTAGTTTATAAACCTCGTCCCAGGCAACCAAATGTGTAACACGTTTCTCAGTATTTCCACCCCGTAAGAATCGTCGATTGACCTTATTAATTTCCTCAACAACACTGGTTGGTAGTCGAGATGTTAACATAGTATAGGTGGGAATAGCAGAGGTAACAGGGCAGATAAGAACAAATCTTCCAACACCCGTGAGCATTTTAGATTTTCAGCTGCTTAATCTCATATTCACTTTATTGACAATATCACTATAGTTAGTTTTGGACACCTGCCCATGAAAGAGAGGGACCCCGAGATACTTTCCCAAGTCTGAAGACGACATGTTCATGACTTGCTCAAAACTTCGTCCAATGCCCGATCTAGCTGCCAGAGATATGCAATATTTGGATTTATCATAACTAACTCTAGCACCTGATACAAAACAGAACTGGTCAAGAATACATTTAAAAATATTTGCTTGTTGAACATTAGCTCTACCGAATAAGAAGAGATCATCGGTAAAAAAAAAAGGGGATATTTGAGGCTGGTTCTGGTCCTTCTATATGTAGCGAAGGAGAAGATGTGGAATCTCCATATTATCGACCTCTTCAAAATTGTATAGGTGGAACAAATAGCCGCCGATGGATTCCTATTGAGGAGAGGGTAGCATGGCCTTCTAGATCTAATTTGAACAAGAATGAACTAGCACTATATGGTAATTTGATTTTGCAAGGTTATGTTATATGTAGATTCCATCTAGCAATGACGACAGAAATTTCTGACTGCCACTTTGATTTATATGTTTTATCAGGTCTACACCCACAAGAACTCATTGAGGACACTGCACATTATAAAACAGCTATTCGTAGTTATTGGTCTCTTCTGTCACCCCTGATATTCTCAGATCATCCAAAGAGACCAGGTGACGAGGATCCTTCTCCACCTTATAACATGCTCAGGAATGTGCTAGACATGAATGCTTGCTATGGTGGTTTTACTGCTGCATTACTGGAAGCAGGGAAGTCTGCCTGGGTCATGAACGTAGTTCCAACAAGTGGACCAAACTACCTTCCCCTGATTCTTGATAGGGGCTATATTGGTGTATTACACAATTGGTGATTCTCTCCTCTAGCTATAACTTTTTTTCTTTGCTGCGATGTTGTTCAACATGTTCTTTATGTGAAGCTGGAATATGAGCCGCCGTCTTATGGAAGTATCTTCATATGAAGCTTGCTATGAGCTGTCTTATAGTTTGGTCTCCTCAGTAATCAGCTTTTAGCTCAGAGTAAACTAAAAGAATTCAACAAATGAAAAATGTATTTATATATTAAGACTTGAAGCAAACTCTCTAGACGATAACTATTTTGTTTAATGTCTGATGTCTTTACTGAAACTCGAGTTTGAAGTTAGAACATCCTAGTAATCGATTAGGTTCATAATTGATTAGCCCACGCATGCTATGATACTTTTTTGTGCGACGTATACTTTTACCTTTTCTGTTTGTGTTTTGTATGTCTTATAATCCATCTGCGTCAATTTTAGGTGTGAAGCATTTCCAACATATCCTAGAACTTATGATATGGTGCATGCGGACGGACTTCTATCCCTTGAGACTAGTCAACATCGCAGGTGCACCATGCTTGATCTTTTCTCTGAGATAGACAGGTTGCTTCGTCCAGAGGTACTGAACCAAAGCTATCATTTATTTAATCAGGCTACATTTCCGTTCCCTTTGTGTTTACCTCCTACCATTTCTGTATTCCTGATCAGTGGATTAAGTTTGCCGCTTAATGTGTTGTTACATGCTACACATTTCTTGTCATTATAGCCAATAATCTACACAGAGTAAAAAATAGGGAAGCAGTTATTTATTCGGTTTACACTGCAACTGTAGATTATTTGAGAAGTTTTGTTGCTAGACTTTCAGGGTTTGATGTTACTTGTCTCTTGTCGAGAGATTTGAATGCATGTAGGAACATTTGTGTCGGTGACAATGATTGCATGGGAGGTTAAGATCAACTAAGAGGTCATTTTGACTAGAGAATCGAATGCATTCAGCAGTCTCGTGTTGCTCTTCTTTCATACTCGGATATTTAATTAATTATACTGCAGCAGATAATCTCATCATAGTTAGGGATACATTTTGGTCTTATATTTAATAAAAATGAGTGCTTGACGTGTTCTGGAAACATGATCCACACTTTTGCACCGTGCAAACAGCTATGTATATATTAAACTTATCAACTCTGAATGGACCTTTTGAATGCTACCGGTTTTTTCTGCTATGTTTTAATGCATTGGTGGATGCAGGGTTGGGTAATAATTCACGATACGGCTCCTCTTATCGAAAAAGCTAGAGTTCTAACAGTGCAGTTGAAGTGGGAAACCTGATCTTTGGGCTTGTTTAAAATCGCACACTTTCTACACCGAGAAGATTTACTCAAAAAAAAAAAAAAGTCAAACACACCAATATATATGTTTTCCAATGAGATAAAGTAGTATTTTTTTTATTAAAAACCCATTTTCATTTATTGATAAAATAAAGAAACTGAAAAGTTATAGAAACAATAAGCTTGAACACAACCAAAGAAACAAATTCTAACAGAGCAAAACAAAACAACGTAAACGACAAATCTCCTTGGCATTCAAAGTGTTGCGGAAGACGGCTATCGGATAGAGCAAAATCGCAACTGATAATTTGAGAAAATAAAAATGAAGATAAAAAGAGACACAAAATTTATGTGGAAAACCCCTAAATAATATAGGGTAAAAACCACGGGCAACAGTAGAAGAATTTCACTATGAGAAAATAGGAATTACAACCTCTCTCGATCTACCAAGGAGAAAACAATGATAATTCTCTCTCGATAAAAAGGAGAAAATAACTCTCAAGAAACTCTCTAAATTCTCTCTAGTATTGGAAGAAAACTAGAATGCTTTGGGATGGTTTTGAAGCTAAATCAGCTAGGGTATTTATAGTTGAAACTTAAGGACTAATCTTATAAATACCATAAATTTTAGTGACTAAAGTTTATAATTTACCCATTTAATTTTCAAACATTATTGCACCTAATTTTGACATTATTGCACCTAATTTTGACATTGCAATATTAGGTGCCTAACTTGAACCAATTTTCTGCCGCCCAAGCTTTGACATTTCAACAATCTCCCACTTGAAGATTTGATTGGAACAATCATATCTTCACACCATTCTTTCTACCTTGTACCATCATATTGCTTACGTCTCTGACAGGCCACAAGAGGATCGACACCAGGTAAATTTATCAGCGTTGATCGCCTTCGTCATGAAATCTGCTATGTTGTCTTTGGTATGGATCTTCTGTATATCTACCGTTCCTTCTTCCACCTTTTCACGAATGAAATGGTATTGAACTCGTATGTGCTTAGTCCTTGAATGAAATGCTGGATTCCTTGCTAGATGCAAGGCGCTTTGACTGTCATAAAATAAAGAGACATACTCTTGATTGTGCCCAAGCTCCTCCAATAGCATCTTCAACCAAATTGCTTCTTTACTGGCTTGTGTAGCTGCTATATATTCTGCCTCTGTTGTAGACGTAGCCACAACTGATTGCAATTTTGAAACCCAACTTACAGCTCCACCAGCAACTTTGAACACATATCCTGTAGTAGATTTGCTTTTATCCAAATCCCCTGTATAGTCCGAATCTACATACCCATTAATTAGTAAGTTTGATCTTCCGTAATATAATGCAACATTTGAGGTCCCTTTGATGTATCTTAGGATCCTCTTTACTGTATTCCAATGCTCTTTGCCTGGATTCGCCATGTACCGACTAACCACTCCCACTGCTTGTGCAATGTCTGGTCTTGTGCATATCATAGCGAACATTAAACTTCCCACTGCTGATGCATACGGTACTCGAGACATCTCCATCCTCTCTTCTTCACTACTAGGACTCATACTGGAGGATAATTTGAAGTTAATAGGAAGAGGGGTAGAAATTGGCTTACAATCTTGCATGCTAAATCGTGACAAGATTTTCTTCAAGTAATTCTTTTGTGAAAGCCAAATCTTCCTATTGCTTCTGTCTCGATGAATTTGCATACCTAGAATCTTGTTTGCTGATCCCAAGTCCTTCATTTCAAATTCCCTAGCCAGTTGTGCCTTCAATTCTTCAATATGATCTTTGTTGGGTCATGCAACCAACATGTCATCCACATACAACAGCAATATAACAAAAAATAAGCACAAGGGTCTGCATTAAGTCTGTTGTATCCAAGGCACATAATGAAGGAATCAAATCTCTTATACCAACACCTTGGCGCCTGCTTTAGACCGTACAAAGATTTGTTCAACCTGCAAACCAAGTTCTTTTCTTCTTCTTCAAAACCTTTAGGCTGGAGCATATAAATCTCTTCTTCAAGATTTCCATGAAGAAAAGCTGTTTTAACATCTAACTGCTCTAGATGTAAGTTCAATGTAGCACACATTGCCAAAACTACTCGAACTGTTGTTAGTCGAACCACAGGAGAAAATATTTCATTGAAATCAATACCTTCTTTTTGAGCATATCCTTTGACCACCAGTCTTGCACGATACCTCTCAACTTGATCGTCACCATTTCGCTTGATTTTGAAGACCCATTTGTTACCAATTGGCTTCCTTCCTTGTGGTAGTGGCACAAGGTCTCATGTATTATTTTTATGAAGGGCTTCGATTTCTTCTTGCATCGCCATCATCCACAGTGAAACATCTGAGCTGTTTATTGCCTCATGGTATGTTGATGGCTCATCGTCCTCTGTTAAAAGGCAGTATGCAATATTACCTTCTATAACATAATCTGAGTGCCAATTGGAACTTCTTCTCACACGATCTGATTGACGAGTTGTTGGAGCTTCAGAATTCTCTGGTTCTTGTTCATCATGTGCTGGTTCTACTTCAGAAGAATCTCCTTCTTCAAACTCTTTTTCCACATGTATCTGAGTAGTCTCTGACTTTTCAACGCTATCATCGTCTTCTTTTCTTTGTAGTTTATCTTCTACAAAGATAACATCTCTACTAATGATCACTTTGCAGGCAGTAGGATCCCACAAGCGATACCCCTTTACTCCATCAGCATACCCCAAGAATTTGCATTTCCTGGATTTTGGATCCAACTTTGAAATTTATTGGGCGTTGTACATCACGTACACAATACTTCCAAATACATGGAGGTTTGAATAACCAACTGGTTTAGCAGTCCACATCTCCATTGGTGTCTTCAGCTCTATTGCAGTTGATGGAGCTCGATTCACCAAATAACAGGCGGTATTGACTGCTTCTGCCCAGAATGATTTTTCTAGGCCTGCATCCCTCAACATTGCTCTTGTTCTTTCTAACAAGGTTCTGTTCATCCGCTATGCCACTCCATTTTGTTGAGGAGTGTTCGCCACTGTGAACTGTCTTTTGATGTCTTCTTTCCTGCAAAAGTCATCAAATTCTTCACTTGTGTATTCTCCTCCATTATTTGCTCTGAAACACTTGATTTTATTTCCAGAATCAAGTTCCACCCGCGCTTTGAAGTTTTTGAAATTTGAAAACACATCGGACTTCTTCTTAATAGGGTACACCCAACATCTCCTGGAGTAGTCATCAATAAATGAGACAAAATATTTTGCTCCGCCTAGGGATGTAACTGGTGCTTGCCATACGTCAGAGTGAACCAGTTCTAGAACACTTTTGCCTCTAGAATTTGATGTGTTAAATTTCAACTGGTGCTGCTTACTTGTTATGCAATGCTCACATAAAGTAAATGATACCTTTGTTAAGCCTGGAAATAGCTTTTGCTCCATAAGGACTTTCATTTCTTGTTCTGACATGTGTCCAAGTTTCTTATGCCATAGCATTGCAGAATCTGAACTACATGAGGCAACAGAGGCTTCTGCTTCTAGCAATGTCTCTCCCTTCAGCATGTACAAGTTTGCAGCTATCTTTTCACCTTTCAGCACCACAAGCGCTCCACGGAACACCTTTATGATTCCTTTTCGTGTTTCAATCTTGCTAGCATTATTATCCAACAATCCGTAGGATAATAAATTTTTCTTCAGACCTTTCATGTGCCGTACATCTCGAACAACTTTAATTGTTCCATCATACATCTTCAATTTGATGGTTCCCACGCCAACGATCTCTAAGGCATGATCATTGCAACTATACACAGATCCTCCTAAGACAGGTTCATAATGATGGAACCATTCTCTTCTTGAGGTCATGTGATATGTTGCTCCCGAATCAATGAGCCATATATCTGCAAATCATTTTCTCCCTTCCACGGTGGTTGACGCTTCACAGCATAGAGCATCTCCATCATCTGAAGTGTTTGCGATATTGCCTTGTGGATTGGAGTTTTTATTTAGACTCCAATAATCCTTCTTCAAGTGACCCTTATTTCCACAGTTGTAACACTTTAAATTCTTCTTGCTTCTCGACTTCGATCTACCATGTTTGTGACTGATGCTTTGGCCACGTTCTATTGATCTCCCTCTCATCGTTGTCATCGTTGTCAACGCTTCTGCTTGTTGCAGATTTACTTGTCTGTCTTCCTTGTTCTTGCGCCGATTTTCTTCTTGTAGAACAGCAGCTGCAACGTCATCAAAGACTAGACTGGTGACATTACTGTTTGTCAAGTTGATGATGAGTTGATCATATGAATCCGGTAGACTTTGAAGTAGAAGTTCAACACATTCTTGTTCTCTTATTTTACAGCTTAAGGATGTAAGCTGAGAAAATAAGGTGTTCAGTGTATTTAAGTGCTCTGTCACTGAAGTAGATTCTGACATACGGAGAGTGTACAATTTCTTCTTAAGGAAAATTTTATTGTGCAGCGATGTGACCTCGTACAATTTGGTAAGATGATCCCATATCTCCTTAGCTGTCTTCTTCTCCTCGATGCTTGACAATACTTCATCTGCTAATACTATATGAAAGTTTGCCATAGTATTCCCGTCCATCTCGTTCCATTTGATGTCATCTGCGAAATCCACCGGTCTTTCATTGATAGCCGCTAGACACCCGTCTTTCTTTAGGATGACATTCATCTTCAATTTCCACAATGAGAAATTTCTCCCATTGAACTTTTCAATATCAAATTTCGTTGTTATTGCTTCGTTTACGGATAGCTCCTACTATTTCACTATCGTGAATAGTTCTCTGGAACCTTCAAAGAATGGGTAATAACTTCTTACTTTCTTATGTTGGAAGATCCACCTTTTGGTGGCAACCACAAAGACAATAAGCAGATATTACACACTCTAATCTAGCTCTGATACCAATTGTTGCGGAAGACGGCTATCGGATAGAGCAAAATCGTAACTGATAATTTGAGAAAATAAAAATGAAGATAAAAAGAGACACAAAATTTACGTGGAAAACCCCTAAATAATATAGGGTAAAAACCACGAGCAACAGTAGAAGAATTTTACTATGAGAAAATAGTAATTACAACCTCTCACGATCTACCAAGGAGAAAACAATGATAATTTTCTCTCTCGATAAAAAGGAGAAAATAACTCTCAAGAAACTCTCTAAATTCTCTCTAGTATTGGAAGAAAGCTAGAATGTTTTTGGGATGGTTTTGAAGCTAAATGAGCTATGGTATTTATAGTTAAAACTTAAGGACTAATCTTATAAATACCCTAAATTTTAGTGACTAAAGTTTATAATTTACCCATTTAATTTTCAAACATTATTGCACCTAATTTTGACATTGTTGCACCTAATTTTGACATTGCAATATTAGGTGCCTAACTTACCAATTTTCTACCGTCCAAGCTTTGACATTTCAACACAAAGATAGGCTAGGGTGAGCTTGGAGATGAACAAGAAGGGGGCCTTGAATAGGAGAAAAAGTGAACCCAAATCAAACGGAGAACAATTCTTACTAAGGCGGTTCGGAGAAACGTCGATCGACATCAATCAGGGCCTGAACACTAGCTGGAACTTATTCCACCCAGAAACAATCCTCAAACGAAGATAATCCTTCCTGCACCATTGCATGTGCAGTTCAGTTACTTTCTCTCGGCGTGAAACGGTAGAAACATTTCGTGAAAGACTTGGAGAGGCAAAGGATATCCCAGATTGTGCTTCTGATGGTCGAGGAGTCGTCAACGTTGGGTTTGCTGATAATGGATTTCGAATCACTTTCCAAGATTACATGAGAAAGACTTAAATCCTTTGCAAAAAGAAGCACGTGATAAGCTACTAGTGCTTCCTCCGTGAACACCGATGAAAAGGAGCTATGAATTCGGTAGCAGGAGCCCGGAATGTAACCATGCTCTTTTCAAATGACCACTCCAAATATAGCTTTCTGCAGACGCAAGGAGTGACCAGCATCAACATTAATCTTGACTTGGTTTGGAGATGGAGGTGACTAAACTACTGTATAAGATGGAGCGAGAGGGGAATAGTGCCGGAGCAAACCACCAAACTCTTTCTCAAAACTTTTAATTGAGGTAACAACAGTATCCATGCTCTTCATTTTATTTTCATAAATAAGAATGTTATGAGCATGCCATAAACACCATATAGAGATTGCCAATTTTGCTGGCTGATTAGAGTCCATATGTTTGAATAACCAACATAGCCATTCTTTAAACTCAACATTGGAAACCGATGTAGGCCAGTATATGTTTAGCTTATTCTAAACCTGAGTAGCAAAAGGGCAGTCTCAAGATACATAGGTTATATCTTCAATAGTAGCTTTACAACGAAGACAACTTGTGTCATGCATAATTCACTTTATACACAGTTTATGAAAAGTAGGAACATAGTTAAGAAGGCATTTCCAAATCAGAATACGAACCTCAGGGGGGCATTCAATTGCAAAAGCTGCTTAAACAAATGAGTCTCATCGCCATTTATATTCCCCGAATCAAGTAAATGTTTGTACCCACTACGAATCGAGTAGAGCCCTGAGTGTTCTCCATACCAAACCAATTTATCAGGTTGAGGCGTCGAAGGTAAGGGAATGCTACAAATAAAATCAACCTCCTCCTTATTGAAATTAGAAGAGAAGTTCTAAATTTCAGTGCTGTGTACCAGGAACAATAAGGCCACTCACCACGTTCAAACCATGAGCCCTAGACGAAGATATTAGTTTTTGATCATTCGTTGGAAGCCAATAGTCTGACCAAATTGAAACGTAGACTCTCGTTCCAATTCGCCAAACCATGGATTTGATCCCAGGGGAGAAGCAAGGAAATTAGAAGTATGGGAATATTTTACTCTAAACAGCCTAGCCACAAGGGAATCTGGATTCTCAACAAATACGAAATGGGTAATAAGAGGAGCGTATCTATTTATTCGAACCCCTTTGAGAGAACCATAAAAAGACGCCATCTGAATTGAAGAGAAGAGACCCTCGGTACATATCAGAAACATATAAGGACTCAGTAGATCCCCTTGGCGAAGACCATAAGATGGTTCAAACGGTTTGCCAACAGCACCATTGATTACAACCGAGTAGGAGACTGTTTTAATACATCACATAACATCCTGAACCCAAACCATAGAGAAACTCAATCTAAGGAGCATAGCCTCAAGAAAATTCCACTCAACGGGGTCCTAAACCTTGCTCATATCGAATTTGAGAGCAAAAGAGTCAAATCTACCCGTGCGTTTGCTCTTTAAAAAAATGAAGAATCTCGTAAGCTGCAAGAACATTGTCAGTTATTAACCGACCGGGAATAAAAGCACTTTAAGCTTCATCAATGTAGAGATGGAGGACGAATTGTTACCTATTTGCCGCCACTTTTGAAAATATCTTGTAGAACACATTGCAAAGGGAGGTAGGACGAAACTGACACATATTATGCGGATTTCTCACCTTTAGGATTAAAACAATTATTGTATGATTAATCTCAGGAATGTCCTGAACTCCGGAAAGAACATCAATGCAGTAAGCTAAAATTTCCTGTCCGAACACATGCTAAAAACATTGATAGAAGACGGTGCCTAACCCATCTTCACCAGAAGCCTTGAGGGGGCTCATAAATTTCAAAGCAGTATAGACATCCTCATAAGTGTAAGGGCGTAAAAGAGAATCATTGATGACAGTCGAGATACAAGGAGTTATACCTTGGAGAATTGGGTCAAAATAGTTACTACCATTCGAAGAGAAAAGGGAACCAAAATAATTTTCTACAATTCCCAGTAAGTCCTCAATGTTTGAATAGGGAACTCCATTATCATCATTTAAATGACCAACACGATTTGTCTTTTTCCTGAAGGAAGCAAACCTATGGAAAAACGTTGTATTCTTATCACCATTATTAAGCCAATTTGCTCCGAATAGAGTTCATCTTTATCGGCCTCCAAGTTAGAGCAAGTTTTACATCCACTATCTCTTCAAGAACCTCGTCAGTTGGAAAAACATTGATCAACTCGGTTAAACGATGTTGAAGTTCTTTACGAGAATTTTTCTTACCGTCTCAAATTTTAGCGAACCACTCTTCAAGACCAACGCACACTGATTTTAATTTCGTCGGGACAGTACCCACAACTAGATTCCAAAGGCGAGAGACTTCGCTTGTACAAGAGTCTTTTAAGAGCCAAGCTGCCTCGAATTTAAAATGTCATTTGTTAGTCTCGGATACCCTTGAACAAGTATGAATGAGAAGATGATAGTGGTCAGAGAAAGAACGAGTGAGGTGCTTCAGTTTAAAAATTGGGAAAAGTTCCCACCACCCATCATTAGCAACTCCTTTATCAAGACATTCTCTGATAAGATCGGATTGAAGACGACCTCTTTTCCAGGTGAACCATTTGCCAATGTACCCCAAATCAGACAACTAACAATCCGATAAAGCTGACTAAAACCTGAATCTGTCGCTCACTACGAGGTAAACCACCCTGCTTCTCAATCGAGTACAATAATTCATTGAAGTCACCAATGACCAGCCAAAGAACATTTGGACAATCATTAAGATGATGTAAAAGATTCCAGGAAGATTCTGTAAGTCTCTCCTCAGGTGTACCGTAAAAACCAGTGCACCTCCAAGATATGCCATCTGAATCATCATCTATAAGGAAATCAATGTGTCGAGGTGAATAAGAGAATAGAAATCGTGCAATTATCTTTCCAACCAATAGACAGACCCCCACTACGACTATCATAGTCAACAACAATCCCATTTGGGAAACTTCATAATTTACAAACTTTTCCCATACAAGTACCCTGTAATTTTGTTTAAATAAAAAAATAGAAGGGTTAGCGCCTCATAAAAAATGGAGGAACCTTATAGTCCTAGATTTCTCCAAACCTCGGATATTCCAGCTTAGGAGCATCATTGGGCCAGACTGACCTGATTGAACAGACCTGTCTAATCATTTTTATTAGTGGGGGAATAGCTCCACTAGGAACATAAGTTGAATTCGATTGTTGAAGAAATAGTGCCGGGTCATTTTGATCCATCAGAGTGTTGGATTGGGATGTCCTCTTCATTTCTCACATAACCGTATCAAAAGGAGCCTTTGACAGAATTTGGGCAGGAATAGGAGAGTTTTGGAGCCCATAGTAAAAATCAGTCATTAACTTGCCTCCTTTAAATTAATTAGGATCCATAATTGCCTCCACATTATTGCCTTCAGTTTGAATATTCGGTTGGGTTCAGTACTTCCCTCAATTAACCATTTGCATTGTCGGCTGAGGTTCCTCCTTGGTAGTGGCCAATGACAGATCCCATCGGAACTGAAATTTTTTTCTCGGGAATTGGGCAGAAGCCCTCCCCATGACCCAGGCGACCACAGAGAAAATAAAATAATGTGAGTTTCTGGTATTCAAAACGAGCATAAGCATGAACACCATTAGGCATAACAAACTTTTTCCTCCTTTTGAGAGGTTGACGAATATTAATTTTGACTCAGATGCATATTATTCGTTCGTAATCAAGAAGAATACCCAATGAGTCATATTCAATAAAAGAGCCGATGAAATTTCTCAATTGCTTAGCAACATGTTCAGACATGAAGCCATGAGGCAGATCGTACACCAGTATCCAATAATTAACCCAGTCCAACTGAACTAGAAGAGAGTCCTCTCCTTCTCGAAGTCTATGAAGAATAAGGAGATGAGTATTGAAGTTCCAGGGGCCTCCATTTTCAATTCTATCAGCATCAATCTCATAGTACAAACGGAATAGGAAGCGGTCATCACCAAGATCCGAGATCAATATTCCTCATAGATTGAAAATTAACTACGCTGGAAGTTAGGAAGGTACCTACAAAACAATTTGCTTGTCAATCCCTGCATTATTAATAGATCAAGTTCTCATACCTTCATTAGTAATAGCGTGCTTGGTAAGAAAGAAAATTAAACTTAATATATATAATTAACTTATATCTCTCTTATATTTTTCTTCTAAATTAGAATGAATTAATTTTACACGTAATAATATAAAAAGTTGTCATCATTCTCATCTTCTTTTTCTCATATTTATTTACTATCAAACACACTCAGAATTTACCTTTTTTTTCCTTCCATTTTTCATTCAACCAAACAAAATTTTAACGTTAAATTTGAGGTAATTAAGAACAAAACATAATATTAAGAAGAAAAACAAGTGTTAGCAGGTATGAGGTCCATTTCACTCGACAAGCACACAGTATCCCCTAACTATGACATTAGGGCAACCTGACCGGAGTTATGGTTAAAATCCACTTAAATCTAAAGTTCAACATTACCATCATGATTACGATCTGCCGCCAAAAAATTGCAATATTCATATATTTAATTTAAAAATTAAACTTCAATTAATACCGATTGGTAAACACAACCAAACACATTCCATGCATGTAAATCTGTCTTTACGCTTCACTAAACCTTGAAAGAGACATGTTAATTGATTTTCTTCATTTCTTCTCTTCAAATTCAAACAAAAAAATGAAGTTCACAGGTAAATTAGAGCCTTCATTTCTTTCATCTTTTTTCTTCAATTATCTCTTCATATAGCAATGAAAACCAGAAGGCTTTTCCCGGCCTTGACTGAAACAAACGAAACCATAGGATGCCCTGATTTCTGTGACCCTGCCTGCTCGTACAACTGCTACTCTTACCCAGACTACTATTACCTGCCGCCGCCGCCGCCGCCGCCCTTCTCGGTGGAAAACCATCACATCTTACCTTATGTGATCGTCTTTGTTTCTGTAGTCGCCGGTCTCATCCTTCTCCTCGGCTACTACGTCGTTATAGTGAAGTCATGTTTTGGTTGGTGGTGCTGGAGGAATAACAGGCAGTCACCACCAACTCAAACTGATACTTGGGACCAAGAGTTGCTCGATGAGAATAGAGTGGATCATCCTATTTGGTTCATCACAACCGTTGGTTTGCAACAATCGGTCATAAATTCAATCACTGTTTGTAAGTACAGGAAGGGTGAGGGATTGATCGAAGGAACGGAATGTTCAGTGTGTTTGAATGAGTTCCAAGAAGATGAGAGGGTGAGGTTGTTGCCTAAATGCAACCATGCGTTTCACATTTCGTGTATCGATACTTGGCTGAGGGCTCACACTAATTGTCCTTTGTGCCGTTCACAAATCGTCTTCGATGCCTTGTGTGGTACTCCAGCTGATCAAAATTCTGCTAATGTGGATGCAATTGTTGATATTCAGATGGAAAATTCTGAGAATGTAGGGATCAATGAAAGCAGAGCCGAAAGTGATTTACCAGAGGCTAATGACCAAAGAGTTTCCAAGGAAGGTACCAATTGTGATTGCATTGGAAGAAGCCATGTTGAGGCTAACGAGATTACACAGATCAAAAGGTGCGTTTCCATGGATTCTTCTTCATCAGCTGCAAGTTTGTTTCTGGGAATTCAAGAGGATGTTGAAAACCTAGATTCAGGCATCAGTGCAACCAAAGAAGAGGTGAAGTCGAGCGAGTTTAGGGTGATGGGGAATTCCTCCATTTCCCAGCATCTTCGTTTAAGCCCGGTTCCAATGAAAAGATCATTCTCATGTGGTGGAAGGTTTTTCTCGTCAACCAAACGTTACCGGAGCATGGACCCAATTCTTCCGGTGTAAAGCTTTTTACTGTTTTAGATATAGTTTTGGTTTAAAGTGTGCGGTATTTGTTAAAACAGAGAAATTGCCTTGTGATGATGGTGAAGAGAAAGTTTGTGTTTCAGGATAAATTTGATGTAAACTGATTTTTGCTGTTGTTAAGTTGAATTGGTGAAGTTCAGTCATTGCATGTAAAATGGAGATTCTAATCGTTCATTTGGTCATAACTCGTGTTTTACAAGTACAGAAAAAGAAATTATAAGGGGTTGCTTGAAACCAAAAACAGTGGATTTGATGAGCGGTCAGAATTTAGGTGGGTTGGGTTTTCTGTAAGAAGTGAATGAATCCACATTTTGCTTTACTCTGAAGATGATGATCTAAGCGACCACGATTTCATTCCTAACAACTCAATACATGAATTGATACCCAATCTGATCGAAAGCCCTGCCAGTTCCTGGGTTCATTTAGTCGCAGCCTTAAGCCCTATCAGCATAGTTCTAAGCGAAAACTGGACTTGTTAGAATAAGATGTGATTGCCGGCCCCATTTTCCAATACGAGTGTTGGGCTATGTTTACAGCTTCGCCTTCCATTTCCACCCTCAGACTTTAACGTAAAGAAAGTCGTAATGTAGTAGTTAATATAATTAATATTATATGAAATGATAGAGAAGGACTGGACGATTTCCATAAAGCATGTGCGTAGAGATTCAAACATGGTTGCAAACCGCTAGGCAAAGCTCGTACAAGTAGGCACTGTCGATTGCCAAGTTTTCCTGGAATCACTAGCTGCGGTCTTACCTCTATTACAGTTTGATTGTGTTACAAGTGATCAAAATCCGGTGCAGTTAAACTGTGATACTCTCTTCATCAATAAATATACATATTATTTATTAATTTTTTGGGATAAATCCTTTTGTATCACCTAAGAAGAAGCATAACTTCTTGTTACAAAGAATTACAAATATTTACAACTGCCAAACACAAAAGCAGGGAACCAATCCTGAATTCTCCAAGACTTACAAAGAATCAAATTTACAGGATCCCTTCTAACAACTTTCCTATACACTTTAATCGTAATCACCTTCTTTATGCAAGTAATAATATCCTCCACACTTCTAACAGACCCCCTAAATCTTCTGTAATTCATTTTCTGCCATATATAATACATGTAAGCACACAAAGCAACCTTTGAGAATGAATACAGTCAATGATTTACCCTTCAAGATAATCACACTCCAAGCAATCTCACCATCCCAACTTCTCACCTCTCGCCTAACAATATTGCACAACCGAAGAATCACCTTCCAAACCTCCTTCACAAGATAGCACTCGAAAAAAATATGGTTCCTAGTTTCCAGCATGCAAGCACAGTTCTTGCATAGCACATCTATAGGCATGCCCATCCTCACCATCTTGTCAGCTATGGGCAGCCTATCCAGGAATGTCATCCAACCAATGACTTAATGTTTGGGGACATTCAAAGACGATTTGTTGTTCAAATGCAAGTGTGTGGATGTATATATTCTTAAATTCACGATGCCACCAAATAGTAGGGAGTCGAACGCAATCCTTGTATTCGATATGGGATGATTTCTTTAAAATAGTTTGATGTTTACACGACGGAGACTCACTGTAAAGTGGGCACATCACAATGCTTTTAGTGACGCATTTTTACTGTTGAAGCTAAATGTAGGTCAAATATTGGTAGCACTTTCAGTAGCTATTCTCATTTCTTAAATTATTACAAGCGTAGAAAATGAAAAGGCTGCGAGGAATGTGTACCAGTACTACTCATTTCTATTAAAGAAGGTGTTCTCATTGTATATTCAAAGTCACAATCATTTGCAGAAATAAACTTCTTTCGATCTTTCCTGGAACTCTATCCTTTTATACAGGTGATAAAAGAATCTCCTGTCACTCAAAACTTTCGAAAACCCCTTTTCCCATGAATATGCCATTGTCTGCTTCTTCCAAATAAAGGCATTTTAACGTTTCATTAATATTGTTTTTTTAATTAGTACCGGGAAATTATTAGATAGTATTTGTTCGAGATATTTTCAATCATTTGATAATAAACGTTCAAACATCGTGCTCGAACTCGATACCTCTAACTTGGGTTCATTGACATTGTTCAATAAAGAATGATGATACAAACTGTGATCCAAGTTCAATTCGCACGTTAGGACGTGCAATATATCATGCAAGTTCTACAAACCAAGTTCAACATTCAGTCCAATTCATTTGAGGTACATTAGGCGTATGGCTTCCAGATCATGATCATCTCCGACATTAAAATAATCCATTGGGTGTAATTTAATTATTATCCTCAAAACAGAAGAAACACAAATGGAAAAAAAGCAACATTCTATGGGCAACAAAAACCAGCCTCCTTTACTTATTTTCCACAAGATCGAGCAATTCTATCACAATGGGGAGAAAAGGGGGTTGATATTCAATAATTTTATCACAAACTGTAGTTGATGGGGCACAGTTTTGTGAAACGTTTTCTGTATTTATCAAAGTGGTAATAATAAGACAATCTGATTTATCCATGGCCAAATTACATCAGGGAAAATATTGTACTCGCTACACTGTATGTTCTTCGGAATGCATGAAGGAAATATATGAAAAGTTTCATGGTTGCAACAAATTAGATAACAAACGACAATGATAAAGTCCCTTCCTGATGAGTTACAGCAGGACAAAAAAACATAGGCATTATATGTCTCAGTGAAAAGTAGCTTCTTCTTGGATTCTGCGCAGCATTTGATTAACGGCAGCTGCAATTTCATCCACAGTGTTCAGATGGCAGCCTTCCTCAACCTATTAAGATTAATAATAAAATGATGATGAAAAATTGGAGAAATATTTTTGTTAAATGATTGGCTGGTATTGTGCTTATTACCTTGACGCTGATTGAATACAAAACCATTTCATCGGCGGTCGAGACATTGAGGTGGAGAACGGTTAGGCACAGGCTTTGCAACCCTGCAACCAGTTTCAAGAGTTGTCTGGGTCGTTTCTTGGAGAGTATCTTTAGGTTTGCATATCCACCACGCTTGTGGCAGCGGCCGTGGGCCGATCAGCCGCCATGGACGACGGTGAATTGTTGCACTGAGACGTCGCACGAGTTGAGAATTGTGGAAAGGTGAAAAACTCGGCAAATGGCGAAAGATTGCCGTTGTGTTCTGACTGTTGAGTGGTCCTCTTATGAGACTCCATGGTCTGCAAGAGCTGCTCTAATTCCTTCCCGAAATTAATGGCTCCGCCAATTATCGAAGCTTGATCACCCTGAAAATGGTTCATGCATATGTCTTAGTAGTTTGTGTTGAAAATCAAGTCAAATTTGGCTATAGCAGCTGGTTGCTTTTGAAAATTAAATAGCATGCTAATTTGGTTTAATTTGGGCTGCTAAAATGGTTGAAAATTAGCAAGGTACAATTACACATTTAGTCATTGTATTTTAGGGTATTTACAAATTAATCCTTAAGTTTCAACTATAAATACCCTAACTCATTTAGCTTCAAAACCATCCCAAAGCATTCTAGCTTTCTTTCAATACTAGAGAGAAATTAGAGAGTTTCTTGAGAGTTGTTTTCTCCTTTTTATCAAGAGAGAATTATCATTGTTTTCTCCTTGGTAGATCGAGAGAAGTTGTAATTCCTATTTTCTCATAGTGAAATTCTTCTACCATTGCCCGTGGTTTTTACCCTATATTATTCAGGGTTTTCCACGTAAATTTTGTGTCTCTTTTATCTTCAATTTTATTTTCTCAAATTATCAGTTGCGATTTTGCTCTATCCGATAGTCGTCTTCCGCAATAATTGGTATCAGAGCTAGATTAGAGTGTGTAATATCTGCTTATTGTCTTTGTGGTTGCCACCAAAAGGTGGATCCTCCAACATAAGAAAATAAGAAGTTATTACCCATTCTTTGAAGGTTCCAGAGAACTATTCACGATAGTGAAATAGTGGGAGCTATCCGTAGAAGAAGCTATGGCAACGAAATTTGATATTGAAAAATTCAATGGGAGAAATTTCTCATTGTGAAAATTGAAGATGAAGGCCATCCTAAGGAAAGACGGGTGTCTAGCGGCTATCAATGAAAGGCCGGTGGATTTCGCAGATGACATCAAATGGAACGAGATGGACGGGAATGCTATGGTAAACTTTCATCTAGCATTAGCAGATGAAGTATTGTCAAGCATCGAGGAGAAGAAGACAGCTAATGAGATATGAGATCATCTCATCAAATTGTACGAGGCCACATCGCTGCACAATAAAATTTTCCTTAAGAGGAAATTGTACACTCTCCGTATGTCAAAATCTACTTCAGTGACGGAGCACTTAAATACACTGAACACCTTATTTTCTCAGCTTACATCCTTAAGCTGTAAAATAGGAGAACAAGAACGTGCTGAACTTCTACTTCAAAGTCTACCGGATTCGTACGATCAACTCATCATCAACTTGACAAATAGTAATGTCACCAGTCTAGTCTTCAATGACGTTGTAGCTGCTGTTCTACAAGAAGAAAATCAGCGCAAGAACAAGGAAGACAGACAAGTAAATCTGTAACAAGCAGAAGCGTTGACAACGATGAGAGGGAGATCAACAGAACGTGGCCAAAGCAGCAGTCATAAACATGGTAGATCGAAGTCGAGGAGCAAGAAGAATTTAAAGTGCTACCACTGTGGAAAGAAGGGTCACTTGAAGAAGGATTGTTGGAGTCTAAATAAAAAATCCAATCCACAAGGCAATACCGCAAACACTTCAGATGATGGAGATGATCTATGCTGTGAAGCGTCAACCACCGTGGAAGGCAGAAAAATATTTGCAGATATATGGCTCATTGATTCGGGAGCGACATATCACATGACCTCAAGAAGAGAATGGTTCCATCATTATGAACCTGTCTCAGGAGGATCTGTGTATAGTTGCAATGATCATGCCTTAGAGATCGTTGGTGTGGGAACCATCAAATTGAAGATGTATGATGGAACAATTAAAGTTGTTCAAGATGTGCGACACGTGAAAGGTCTGAAGAAAAATTTATTATCCTACGGATTGTTGGATAATAATGCTAGCAAGATTGAAACACGGAAAGGAATCATGAAGGTGTTCCGTGGAGCGCTTGTGGTGCTGAAAGGTGAAAAAATAGCTGCAAACTTGCACATGCTGAAGGGAGAGACATTGTTAGAAGCAGAAGCCTCTGTTGCCTCATGTAGTTCAGATTCTGTAATGCTATGGCATAAGAAACTTGGACACATGTCAGAACAAGGAATGAAAGTCCTTGTGGAGCAAAAGCTACTTCTAGGCTTAACAAAGGTATCACTTACTTTGTGTGAGCATTGCATAACAAGTAAGCAACACCGGTTGAAATTCAACACATCAAATTCTAGAGGCAAAAGTGTTCTAGAATTGGTTCACTCTGACGTATAGCAAGCACAAGCAACATCCCTAGGTGGAGCAAAATACTGTCTCATTTATTGATGACCACTCCAGGAGATGTTGGGTGCACCCTATTAAGAAGAAGTCAGACGTGTTTTTAACTTTCAAAAACTTCAAAGCACGGGTGGAACTTGATTCTGGAAATAAGATCAAGTGTTTCAGAACAGATAATGAAGGAGAATACACAAGCGAAGAATTTGATGACTTTTGCAAGAAAGAAGGCATCAAAAGACAGTTCACAGTGGCGAACTCTCCTCAACAAATTGGAGTGGCAGAGCGGATGAATAGAACCTTGTTAGAAAGAACAAGAGCAATGTTGAGGGACGCAGGCCTAGAAAAATCATTCTGGGCAGAAGCAGTCAATACCACATGTTATTTGGTGAATCGAGCTCCATCAACTACAATAGAGCAGAAGACACCAATGGAGATGTGGACTGGTAAACCAGTTGATTATTCAAACCTCCATGTATTTGGAAGTATTGTGTACGTGATGTACAACGCCCAAGAAATTTCAAAGTTGGATCAAAATCCAGGAAATGCAAATTCTTGGGGTATGCTGATGGAGTAAAGGGGTATCGCTTGTGGGATCCCACTGCCCGCAAAGTGATCATTAGTAGAGATGTTATCTTTGTAGAAGAAAAACTACAAAGAAAAGAAGGCGATGATATCTCTGAAAAGTCAGAGACTACTCAGATACATATGGAAAAAGAGTTTGAAGAAGGAGATTCTTCTGAAGCAGAACCAGCACATGATGAACAAGAACCAGAGAGTTCTGAAGCTCCAACAACTCGTCAATCAGATCGTGTGAGAAGACGTCCCAATTGGCACTCATATTATGTTATAGAAGGTAATATTGCATACTGCCTTTTAACAGAGGACGGTGAGCCATCAACATACCAGGAGGCAATAAACAGCTCAGATGCTTCACTGTGGATGATGGCGATGCAAGAAGAAATTGAAGCCCTTCATAAAAATAATACATGGGACCTTGTGCCACTACCACAAGGAAGGAAGCTAATTGGTAACAAATAGGTCTTCAAAATCAAGCGAAATGGTGACGATCAAGTGGAGAGGTATCGTGCAAGACTGGTGGTCAAAGGATATGCTCAAAAAGAATGTATTGATTTTAATGAAATCTTTTCTCCTGTGGTTCGACTAACAACAGTTCGAGTAGTCTTGGCAATATGTGCTACATTGAACTTACATCTAGAGCAGCTAGATGTTAAAACAACTTTTCATCATGGAAATCTTGAAGAAGAGATTTACATGCTCCAGCCTGAAGGTTTTGAAGAAGACGAAAAGAAGAACTTGGTTTGCAAGTTGAACAAATCTCTGTACGGTCTAAAGCAGGCGCCAAGGTGTTGGTATAAGAGATTTGATTCCTTCATTATGTGCCTTGGATACAACAGACTTAATGCAGACCCTTGTGCTTATTTTAAGAGGTCTGGTGATAACGATTTTGTTATATTGTTGTTGTATGTGGATGACATGTTGGTTGCAGGACCCAACAAAGATCATATTGAAGAATTGAAGGCACAACTGGCTAGTTAATTTGAAATGAAGGACTTGGGATCAACAAACAAAATTCTAGGGATGCAAATTCACCGAGACAGAAGTAATAGGAAGATTTGGCTTTCACAAAAGAATTACTTGAAGAAGATATTGTCACGATTCAGCATGCAAGATTGTAAGCCAATTTCTACCCCTCTTCCTATTAACTTCAAATTATCCTCCAGTATGAGTCCTAGCAGTGAATAAGAGAGGATGGAGATGTCTCGAGTACCGTATGCATCAGCAGTGGGAAGTTTAATGTTCGCTATGATATGCACAAGACCAGACATTACACAAGCAGTGGGAGTGGTTAGTCGGTACATGGCGAATCCAGGCAAAGAGAATTGGAATACAGTAAAGAGGATCCTGAGATACATCAAAGGGACCTCAAATGTTGCATTATGTTACGGAGGATCAAACTTACTAATCAATGGGTATGTAGATTCTGACTATGTAGGGGATTTGGATAAAAGCAAATCTACTACAGGATATGTGTTCAAAGTTGCTGGTGGAGTTGTAAGCTGGGTTTCAAAATTACAGTCAATTGTGGCTACATCCACAACAGAGGCAGAATATGTAGCAGCTACACAAGCCAGTAAAGAAGCAATTTGGTTGATGATGCTATTGGAGGAGCTTGGGCACAATCAAGAGCATGTTTCTATGTTTTGTGACAGTCAAAGCGCCTTGCATCTAGCAAGAAATCCAGCATTTCATTCAAGGACAAAACACATACGTGTTCAGTACCATTTCATTCGTGAAAAGGTGGAAGAAGGAACGGTAGATATGCAGAAGATTCATACCAAAGACAACATAGCAGATTTCATGACGAATGCGATCAACGCAGATAAATTTACCTGGTGTTGATCCTCTTGTGGCCTGTCAGAGACGTAAGCAACATGAAGGTACAAGGTAGAAAGAATGGTGTGAAGATATGATTGTCCCAATCAAATCTTCAAGTGGGAGATTGTTGAAAATCAAGTCAAATTTGGCTATAGCAGCTGGCTGCTTTTGAAAATTAAATAGCATGCTATTTTGGTTCAAATTGGGCTGCTAAAATGGTTGAAAATTAGCAAGGTACAACTACACATTTAGTCATTGTATTTTAGGGTATTTACAAATTAATCTTTAAGTTTCAACTATAAATACCCTAGCTCATTTAGCTTCAAAATTATCCCAAAGCATTCTAGCTTTCTTCCAATACTAGAGAGAATTTAGAGAGTTTCTTGAGAGTTGTTTTATCATTTTTATCAAGAGAGAATTATCATTGTTTTCTCCTTGGTAGATCGAGAGAAGTTGTAATTCTTATTTTCTCATAGTGAAATTCTTCTACCGTTGCCCGTGATTTTTACCCTACATTATTCAGAGGTTTTCCACGTAAATTTTGTCTCTTTTATCTTCATTTTTATTTTCTCAAATTATCAGTTACGATTTTATTCTATCTGATAGCCGTCTTCCGCAACAGTTTGTACTATATATATATATATATATATATAATTTTGTTGTCTGATAAAGAAAGATTCATAGCTGACCTAGTCTACGAATCTAAATGGTCTCCATTCAGGAAAGTCAGGAGTTTCTTAACTTTTTTAAGCCAATGCCTTTCACGATTCAGAAGCAAAAATGGTTATAATATGTTAATAATCGAAGTGATAGATTAGGGTTATTTAAACTTGTTTTAAAGGTTAATTATTACTTCATTAATGGAAATTATCAAAGAAAAAGTGAAAAAGAGAGAGACATAAAAACTGACCCTTTGAACATAAGAAGGTGGCATCAAAGCTCTGATTGCAGCCAGGTACTCATTCATTTGTTTCCGGCGATTGCGTTCAACAACAATATGAGTCATTCTCTGGGTCTCTAGCTCTTCTTTGTTTTTGCTGCTCCTAGTGCGACGACGTTTTCGTCTGGCGGCGTTGGCCGTCGCCGTCGTAGTGCTAGCTGGTGGGGGTTCCACCGGCGCTTGGAAAGCAGAAGCCGCAGGGGTGGGGACAGACTGGTCGACAGTGCAAGCTTCGGGGGAAGAAGAGTAAGGATCCCATAGCTCATTTGCATGTTGCATGACTGAAGTAGACGAGGAATTCCAATTTGCATGGAGATGATGATCCTCTTTTTGTTCTAAGTTGCTTTCAAGAATTGCAGTAAGAGCTTTATCTTCTTCTTGGAAGCAAAAATCATAATCCCAAGCTCCTCCTCCTCCGGGAAAGTGGTCCTTGAAACCATAAGTAAATCGATCTGGAGGGTAAACCACAGCTTCTAATGCCATGTTTTGCAAGAAACTAGATCCTTATTACGCTTGCAATCTCTCTTTTAATTCAAGTTCTTTTTTCTCACAGCCACACACACACACACACACAGGGAATCTCTTGTAATTCGTAAGACCTGAAACCTGAGAATGGAGAGAGAGAGAGAAAAATAGGTGTTCCCTACAAAGAAACCCAAAATGAGAGAAAGAAGGAAGAGCCCAAAGCACTACACATTCAAAACACCAAACAAAGTCCCCCTTCTATTATCTTCCCCTCCCCCATGAAAGAAAGTTGATGACCTTTCTAAAAGATGTTTAATCCTTGAAAAAACAACAAAAGCTACAGTATGTTGCACGTGAGATTACATTGCAGACCAGTTGCTGAACCAGAGAGAGATTCTCTAAGGCTGTTGGAGAGAGAAAGACCAACATTATTGTTTCAAGATAGAGAGTTTTTTTGTAACAAAATTGGTAAACTAGATCAAATCACACATTATTTATCAAAATAAATCTAAAACACATCCTAACAAAATTGTTTTAGCCTAAAAACAGGTATTTAATTAACTCTGCTGTAGTAATGAAAACTTCTAATTTTTTAGAGGTATATAATTAAGTGTAATTAGAAACAATTGGTAAAAACTCACCGATTAAAATTAATCAATATTTATAAAACTAGGTAGGTAGGGCACATCAATTCCGATAAGACAATAATTCTTTATGGCTTCTTCCCCCTCTTTACACTGGCTTCTTCTTCCATGGAACATTGTTAACACAGTAACAATATTCTATTGTTCTAATGTCGGAATTTTAATTTTATCTTTCTTTTCCCAATGGAAGTACTTGAGTAAACAAACCCATCTGGCATTCTGTTTAAAGTATAACGGGAAATGTTGTTTATGAGATCCCTTGACCGATATGCTAATTTAAAACATACAATTTGCCTAATGTTTATTTCTTTGCTATCTAATAATTTTGTAGCTTCAAGATCTCTCCTTGATAACAATAAACCAAGTTGCCAAACGACTCCTAATAATTGAATTGCAAAAGTATTATTTAATATTTAGTTGTCATTTAACTATTTTCGAGCTTCATCATATTTAAAATTTAAAATATTATCCCGTTTACCTCAAATCGTTAACTCCATTAAAATATAAAAAAAATTAGTGACTAATCAAAATACATTACATCATCTTTTAATTTTTATTTTTTTATTTGAATAAATAAAAACTAATTTAAAAATAAAGCGAATAACATGCAAAAATATATAAAATTTTAAAATTTATGTGGAATTGTTTTTAATTTAATTTAAATTTCTGTTAACAATATATTTTCCATCATTTTGTTTTATTTTTTAAATATTATTGTGACTTTGTGGTAGTTAGGAAGAAACATTTGAAGATAATAATTAACAGTTATGATAAAATTATATGTATGCCTTTCATCTAATAATTTTATACATATAATTTTATTTAACAAATAAAAATAGGTTAAACTTTAAATTGTTAAAAGTAACAAATTTTATGTTAATTAATATATGGTTTTTTTAAAAGAATGACAACTGTATTTCTATGGATAAAAATAAAGAACATAATTAGAGTTACTATGCATCCAAGTATAAAGAAAAAAAAGGATAATAATCATAAAAAATTCATACAAAAATAAAATTATTAAATCTAAAGGTACGAAAAACAAAACATTTACTTGAAAATAAGGACTAACATAAAAAAAATCTAGTAGCTTTCATAAAAATTCGTTAGCTATGTTAAACGAGCTGTTTTATGAAGTGATAAAAGAGTGGTGAGCGAATCAAATTATCTGACAAACTACTTTGCTGCATAATTATGATTATACCAACAAACAATCTTTTACCAAACAGATGATCTAACAATACTCGACCACCGACAAACTAATTAGAAAATAAATGTTGTGAGAGTCTTTGTGAGAGCACCAGAATGATCACAAAAATAAAAAAAACGTATCAAAAGTTATAAAGATTTTGTCATAAAAATAGAGAAAACGTGTGCCACAACAGTAAAAAAAACGTCATAAAGATATAAATTATTATTTAAAAATAAAAAAAATCAAAACAAAAGAAAAACAAAAAACATAACATGAATAAATAAATAAATAAAAAAACTAATAATTACTCGTGATTGATAATTAACAGTATGCTTGATTTCGCGGTCAACTAAATAAAAATTAGAAAAAAAAACAAAATTAACGAGAGAGAAAAAAACTTGGCAACATCATTAATATAGTGTACACGAAACAATGATTTGCAAAGCGTTATATTATATTCACTTCATTAATAGTATTTATGTGTAAAAAACCACTATATGTTCGATACATATTTAATTTTCCATAAGGTTAAAGCGATAAAATTCTTATATCTTGTATATGAAAAAGATAATTATTATATCTTAATAATTTGTGTATATGAAATAAATTATGTTATATCCGACTAAATGTACAAGAAATATTAAAATGCAATATTATTTTAATGTGACCACTGGTCTTTTTATTTGATTGAGGATTTTGTTCATATTAATTTTATAATTAAGATCACTCTTTCGACTTGTGAGTTCAATGAATAAATGTGTGGTGCATATTTGATCGTACACCATCAGTGTAAATGACAACGAACAATACGTGTTTCAACATCTATACACTCTAAAATGTGTGTCGAGGTCATTAAAGTTAATTCTACGTCTGAAATATATTAAAACAAATAGATAGGGAGTGGAACCCGATCCTGTCGAGATTGAATAATTCATAATTAATTTAATTAAAGATTAAATTATTGTAAGTAATTTCGTATTCAAGTAGTCTTTGGTTGGATTGTTTTTATCCAAATTATTTTTTGTTCGAACTAAATTTTAGTTTGGGTTATTTTTAATTTAAATTATTTTTAATTTATGTTTAGATCGATCAAGTTAAAATTTAGATAGATTTTGATTCAATTCATTTATGTCAAATTTTAAACTAAAATTAAATTATTATATATATAATTTTATATCAAATCTTGAATCAAATAAATCAATTCAGATCAAATTTATCAATTCTACGTGTCATTGTGTACTTTGTACATGACATAAAATTTATTTTTGATAATTAATCAAAATAAAATCTAAATTTTAGATATTATAATAATATTATATTATATTTATATTCTTTGTTTAAAGTAATTCTTTACATCATATATATATATAAAGAAAAATTGATATACAACTGCAAATTGTATTTGTTGCGGAAGACGGCTATCGGATAGAGCAAAATCGCAACTGATAATTTGAGAAAATAAAAATGAAGATAAAAGAGACAAAATTTACGTGGAAAACCCCTAAAAAATTAGGGTAAAAACCATGGGCAACGGTAGAAGAATTTCACTATGAGAAAATAGGAATTACAACCTCTCTCGATCTACTAAGGAGAAAACAATGATAATTCTCTCTAGATAAAAAGGAGAAAACAACTCTCAAGAAACTCTCTAAAATCTCTCTAGTATTGGAAGAAAGCTAGAATGCTTTGGGATGATTTTGAAGCAAAATGAGCTAGGGTATTTATAGTTGAAACTTAAGGACTAATCTTATAAATACCCTAAATTACAATGACTAAAATTAATTATCCCATTACCCAATTTCAACAAAAAAATTAGGTGCCTAATTTTTAACTTTGACAAAGCACCATTTGGTGCCTAAATTATTTGACTTTTAACAATCTCCCACTTGAAGATTTGATTGGAATAATCATATCTTCACATCATTCTTTCTACCTTGTACCTTCATGTTGCTTACGTTTCTGACAGGCCACAGGAGGATCGACACCAGGTAAATTTATCAGCATTGATTGCCTTCGTCATGAAATCTGCTATGTTGTCTTTGGTATGGATCTTCTGCATATCTACCGTTCCTTCTTCCACCTTTTCACGAATGAAATGGTATTGAACTCGTATGTGCTTTGTCCTTGAATGAAATGCTGGATTCCTTGCTAGATGCAAGGCGCTTTGACTGTCACAAAACAGAGAGACATACTCTTGATTGTGCCCAAGCTCATCCAATAGCTTCTTCAACCAAATTGCTTCTTTACTGGCTTGTGTAGCTGCTACATATTCTGCCTCTGTTGTGGACGTAGCCACAACTGACTGCAATTTTGAAACCCAGCTTACAGCTCCACCATCAATTTTGAACACATATCCTGTAGTAGATTTACTTTTATCCAAATTCCCTGCATAGTCAGAATCTACATAACCATTGATTAGTAAGTTTTATCCTCCGTAACATAATGCAACATTTGAGGTCCCCTTTGATGTATCTGAGGATTCTCTTTACAATATTCCAATGCTCTTTGCCTGGATTCGCCATGTACCGACTAACCACTCCCACTGCTTGTGCAATATCTGGTCTTGTGCATATCATAGCGAACATTAAACTTCTCACTACTGATGCATACGATACTCGAGACATCTCCATCCTCTCTTCTTCACTGCTAGGACTCATACTGGAGGATAATTTGAAGTTAATAGGAAGTTAATAGGAAGAGGGGTAGAAATTGGCTTACAATCTTGCATGTTGAATCGTGACAAAATCTTCTTCAAGTAATTCTTTTGTGAAAGCCAAATCTTCCTATTACTTCTGTCTCGGTGAATTTGCATCTCTAGAATCTTGTTTGCTGATCCCAAGTCCTTCATTTCAAATTCTCTAGCCAGTTGTGCCTTCAATTCTTCAATATAATCTTTGTTGGGTCCTGCAACCAACATATCATCCACATACAACAGCAATATAACAAAATCGTTATCACCAGACCTCTTAAAATAAGCACAAGGGTCTGCATTAAGTCTGTTGTGTCCAAGGCACATAATGAAGGAATCAAATCTCTTATACCAACACCTCGGCGCCTGCTTTAGACCGTACAGAGATTTGTTCAACCTGCAAACCAAGTTCTTCTTTTCGTCTTCTTTAAAACCTTCAGGCTGGAGCATATAAATCTCTTCTTCAAGATTTCCATGAAGAAAAGTTGTTTTAACATCTAGCTGTTCCAAATGTAAATTCAATGTAGCACACATTGCCAAGACTACTCGAACTGTTGTTAGTCGAACCACAGGAGAAAAAATTTCATTGAAATCAATACCTTCTTTCTGAGCATATCCTTTGACCATCAGTCTTGCACGATACCTCTCCACTTGATCGTCACCATTTCTCTTGATTTTGAAAACCCATTTGTTATCAATTGGCTTCCTTCCTTGTGGTAGTGGCACAAGGTCCCATGTATTATTTTTATGAAGGGCTTCGATTTCTTCTTGCATCGCCATCATCCACAGTGAAGCATCTGAGCTGCTTATTGCCTCCTGGTATGTTGATGGCTCACCGTCCTCTGTTAAAAGGCAGTATGCAATATTTCCTTCTATAACATAATCTGAGTGCCAATTGGGACGTATTCTCACACGATATGATTGACGAGTTGTTGGAGCTTCAGAACTCTCTTGTTCTTGTTCATCATGTGTTGGTTCTGCTTCAGAAGAATCTCCTTCTTCAAACTCTTTTTCCACATGTATCTGAGTAGTCTCTGACTTTTCAGTGCTATCATCGTCTTCTTTCTTTGTAGTTTATCTTCTACAAGGATAACATCCCTGCTAATGATCACTTTACGGGCAGTGGGATCCCACAAGCGATACCCCTTTACTCCATCAGCATACCCCAAGAATTTGCATTTCCTGGATTTTGGATCCAGCTTTGAAATTTCTTGGGCGTTGTACATCACGTACACAATACTTCCAAATACATGGAGGTTTGAATAATCAATTGGTTTACCAGTCCACATCTCAATTGGTGTCTTCAGCTCTATTGCAGTTGATGGAGCTCGATTCACCAAATAACAAGCGGTATTGACTGCTTCTGCCAAGAATGATTTTTCTAGGCCTGCGTCCCTCAACATTGCTCTTGTTCTTTAAGGTTCTGTTCATCCGCTCTGCCACTCCATTTTGTTGAGGAGTGTTCGCCACTATGAACTGTCTTTTGATGCCTTCTTTCTTGCAAAAGTCATCAAATTCTTCGCTTGTGTATTCTCCTCCATTATCTGTTCTGAAACACTTGATCTTATTTCCAGAATCAAGTTCCACCCGCGCTTTGAAGTTTTTGAAAGTTGAAAACACGTCTGACTTCTTCTTAATAGGGTGCACCCAACATCTCCTGGAGTAGTCATCAATAAATGAGACAAAGTATTTTGCTCCACCTAGGGATGTTACTGGTGCTTGCCATACGTCAGAGTGAACCAATTCTAGAACACTTTTGCCTCTAGAATTTGATGTGTTAAATTTCAACCGGTGTTGCTTACTTGTTATGCAATGCTCACACAAAGTAAGTGATACCTTTGTTAAGCCTGGAAGTAGCTTTTGCTCCACAAGGACTTTCATTCCTTGTTCTGACATGTGTCCAAGTTTCTTATGCCATAGCATTGCAGAATCTGAACTACATGAGGCAACAGAGGCTTCTGCTTCTAACAATGTCTTTCCCTTCAGCATGTACAAGTTTGCAGCTATCTTTTCACCTTTCAGCACCACAAGCACTCTACGGAACACCTTCATGATTCCTTTCCGTGTTTCAATCTTGCTAGCATTATTATCCAACAATCCGTAGGATAATAAATTTTTCTTCAGACCTTTCACGTGCCGCACATCTCGAACAACTTTAATTGTTCCATCATACATCTTCAATTTGATGGTTCCCACACCAACGATCTCTAAGGCATGATCATTACAACTATACACAGATCCTCCTGAGACAGGTTCATAATGATGGAACCATTCTCTTCTTGAGGTCATGTGATATGTCGCTCCCGAATCAATGAGCCATATATCTGCAAATCTTTTTCTACCTTCCACGGTGGTTGACGCTTCACAGCATAGAGCATCTCCATCATCTGAAGTGTTTGCGGTATTGCCTTGTGGATTGGAGTTTTTATTTAGACTCCAACAATCCTTCTTCAAGTGACCCTTCTTTCCACAGTGGTAGCACTTTAAATTCTTCTTGCTCCTCGACTTCGATCTACCATGTTTATGACTGCTGCTTTGGCCACGTTCTGTTGATCTCCCTCTCATCGTTGTCAACGCTTCTGCTTGTTGCAGATTTACTTGTCTGTCTTCCTTGTTTTTGTGCCGATTTTCTTCTTGTAGAACAGCAGCTGCAACGTCATCGAAGACTAGACTGGTGACATTATTGTTTGTCAAGTTGATGATGAGTTGATCGTACGAATCTGGTAGACTTTAAAGTAGAAGTTCAGCACGTTCTTGTTCTCCTATTTTACAGCTTAAGGATGTAAGCTGAGAAAATAAGGTGTTCAGTGTATTTAAGTGCTCCGTCACTGAAGTAGATTCTGGCATACGGAGAGTGTACAATTTCCTCTTAAGGAAAATTTTATTGTGCAGCGATGTGGCCTCGTACAATTTGATGAGATGATCCCATATCTCCTTAGTTGTCTTCTTC
This sequence comes from Hibiscus syriacus, assembly GCF_006381635.1. Classification (NCBI taxonomy): domain Eukaryota; kingdom Viridiplantae; phylum Streptophyta; class Magnoliopsida; order Malvales; family Malvaceae; genus Hibiscus; species Hibiscus syriacus. The sequence goes on from NW_024062050.1 coordinate 58,546, forward strand.
TCCTCGATGCTTGACAATACTTCATCTGCTAATGCTAGATGAAAGTTTGCCATAGCATTCTCGTCCATCTCGTTCCATTTGATGTCATCTGTGAAATCCACCGGCCTTTCATTGATAGCTGCTAGACACCCATCTTTCCTTAGGATGGCCTTCATCTTCAATTTCCACAATGAGAAATTTCTCCCATTGAATTTTTCAATATCAAATTTCGTTGACAAAGCTTCTTCTACAGATAGCTCCCACTATTTCACTATCGTGAATAGTTCTCTGGAACCTTCAAAGAATGAGTAATAACTTCTTATTTTCTTATGTTGGAGGATCCACCTTTTGGTGGCAACCACAAAGACAATAAGCAGATATTACACACTCTAATCTAGCTCTGATACCAATTGTTGTGGAAGACGGCTATCGGATATAGCAAAATCGCAACTGATAATTTGAGAAAATAAAAATGAAGATAAAAGAGACACAAAATTTACGAGGAAAACCCCTAAAAAATTAGGATAAAAACCACGGGCAACGGTAGAAGAATTTCACTATGAGAAAATAGGAATTACAACCTCTCTCGATCTACCAAGGAGAAAACAATGATAATTCTCACTAGATAAAAAGGAGAAAACAACTCTCAAGAAACTCTCTAAAATCTCTCTAGTATTGTAAGAAAGCTAGAATGCTTTGGGATGATTTTGAAGCTAAATGAGCTAGGGTATTTATAGTTGAAACTTTAGGACTAATCTTATAAATGCCCTAAATTACAATGACTAAAATTAATTATCCCATTACCCAATTTCAACAAAAAATTAGGTGCCTAATTTTTGACTTTGACAAAGCACCATTTGGTGCCTAAATTATTTGACTTTTAACAGTATTTATAAAAGTTTGTCTATTTCCCCGAACCAGACAAGTGGTTAAGGGATTTGTTGTTACCATTTGAGATCATAAGTTCGAACATCATATATGTTAAGAGTACGAACATTGTTTATCAAGTAGTTGAGACATCTTCTGTAACCCGTTAAAATTTCATATTTACAAACTAATATAAGTCTCAGCCCTATCATTAACCAATTATTTTTTAAAATTTACTTTGAGCTTAACATTCTAAACGAGACCGCTATATTAGCCCATCGTGTATCTATGGGCCGAAGAGGATGCCGTCCAAACTCTAAAATGAAGGTGTTTCCACTCTGATTATGGCCAGCCCTATGGGGGACAAATGACATAGTTCCGACGTTGCCTCAAAGGAAGACATGCATTTTGGAACCTCAAAAAGGAAGAAAACCAAACGAGATTGCTCAATAAAACTGGATATATTTTCATGGTCATCTGTAATTTCTGGGATCCTTAAATGTATCCAAGTTCTAACTTCGTGTGAATTGATACTTGACTTGATGAGAAAGAAAAGGAAAGGAAGTGAGACTGATGCCTCTCAAGAGGTAACTGACAAATTTGGTTCGGCGTGGGATTCAAGATCATCCAATATTAGGTCCCGTTTTTCATTAGAAGATTATGCGAGGATAAAAAAGAGGTGCAAGGAAGATGTCGATGCACCTCCTGTTGGTTCATTTAAAAGTAGGCTTGCTGGCATTGCTACTGCCCCGCCTTGTGGTGCATCATCTTTGGTCCCTCTGGGAAGAGGTCTTAAGAGGAAGATAGGTTGCATTGAGGCGATTACACGAATTGGTGGGAAGAAAAAGATTGAGGAGGAATATGTTAAAGGTGATACAATCCGACGGGAAATTTGGGTCAGTTTGGTTGTGCAGGTCTAGAAGTAGTGGAGTAGAGTTTGCTTGTAAAACCTTGTTTAAGGGAGAGGAAACAGTTCAAAAAGAAGTAGAGATAATGCAGCATTTATCTGGTCATCCCGGGATTGTGACTTTGCAGGCGGTGTATGAGGAACCCGACTGCTTTCACCTCATAATGGAATTGTGCTCTGGAGGTCGTTTAATTGACCAAATGGCAGAATCTCAGTTTTCGGAGCATCGTGCTGCTAATATTTTTAGGGATGTGATGTCAATCATTAAATACTGTCATGAGATGGGAGTTGTGCATAGAGATATAAAGCCAGAGAATATTCTCCCCACAACTTCAAGAAAGATAAAGTTAGCAGATTTCGGTCTTGCCATGAGAATTTCCAATGGTGAATATCTGACCCTACTTTGAAGAATTGCCTTTTCTGTTTGCTTGATTCTTTAAATTCCTTTGTGTATTTCTTGCAACTCAACATTCAATGTATGGGGTTGTAAAGTTTGTATTCCTTCAAGCATTGCATATTTATTTTGTGATTGCAAATTGTATGTCACACATGCATAAATGGAGGGAGAGGTGCATGAAGGGAATTTTACTGTTTTTTTATTGATGAAGAGAATCAAAGATGCTATTGGCCTAGAATATGATGTGTTTTCCTTTCTATAGCTGTGTCCTGGTTGGTGAATGTAGAGAATCTGCTGAAGAAGAGGATTAAGGAGATTTTATATTTCAAGGTGCTTAAATTTATTTTGAGTGATGAAAAATTCAAGCATTAATGATGTCGACAACCATCGGTATTGCATTTAGCAACTGACTGACTGAGCAGTGTTAATATCTTTCACAGAGGATGTCAGGGACTGTGGCCTTGTTCTATCAAACCACACCATTAGTGAAACTACAGTAAAACATAATTGCTGAAAAATTGAAACCATAGATTTGAAGGTGCTTACACACTTATTATCCTTGAATTACAAGTCAAACATAGTTGTTTTTTCCTTTATTTTTTCACCTAAAAGGTTCTCATGTTCTGAATTTGTTAATCCTAAACTGTTTTAGCTTATTTCTTTCCCTTGATCATTCTTATGCATAAATAGATTTGATCATGCTAAAAGTTGTTTGCAGTACAGAATTGCCTTGGAAAGCTTTGTTTAGTTTTTTGCTTGTTTCCTTTTGAGTTGTGCCTAAACCTTTTGTGACACAATTATTATTCACTACAGGTCAGGGTTTGGCTGGTTTGGCTGAAAGTCCGGCTTATGCTGCGCCTGAGGTTCTATTGGGAAATTATTCTGAGAAGGTAGATATATGGAGTGCAGGCGTCCTACTACATGTCCTTTTGGTTGGTGTTCTTCCATTCCAGGGAGACTCCTTGAAGGCCGTATTTGATGCCATCAAGGATGTAAAGCTCGATTTTCACTCGATAATACGGGACTCTGTATCTAAACTTGCACGTGATCTGCTCTCTAGAATGCTGACCAGGGATGTTTCATCAAGAATAACTGCTGATGAAGTATTAAGTAAGCTCCAACTTACTTTTCTTAACTAGTAGACCAATCAAATGATACATACATTTTCGTAAAAAATTGCAAATTAGCCTTGCATTCTTCAGTGAACCATGTAACTCTGTCCTGGGTCTTGAATAATTGCGTACTCCTACAGTTCCTTTAAAAGCTTAATCCTTGATTTCCTGACATTTGAGCTGTCCAACTTCAGGACATCCATGGATATTGTTCCACACCGAGCCCTCATTAAAGACATTATCCATCAAATCGAAGTCGAAAAATCAAGTCAGACCTTCCATCCAAGTTTCCCATTTGCCTGGATCTGAGTTAAGTATGAGTAGGATAAATGGCGGTTGTCATAGTCAGGGTACACAACCAGTCTTAACAGCTCTAGCTTCAAATTAGAGGAACAAGATGAAAATGGTCTGGTGGATGCGCTTGCTGTGGCAATTTCCCGTGTGAGGATATCTGAACCGAAGAGGACCAGACTTTGCAGTCCCACGGGACCTATAGAGCAGCAGTGTTCTTCTAATCTGACGGTTAACAACCCCTGTAGAGCCTTCTGATCTCTGCTGACAGCACTATCATCGCCTCTGTTTTTGAGCTTCAGTGGCAAATGATGCTTATGGTGGATTAAGTCGAGCATGAATCTATCCCTTATGGTGGCCAAGCTTTCTGGCTTCCAAGCCATGCTGTTAACTAAAATATTTGTTTTAGGATGGAGAAAATTGATGTACAGAACTGATGTTTCTCACTTGAACATGCTTGTGTTCGGTTAGCTTCAGTCGATAGCAACATAACCAAGTCTTGAAGAAGTATTGCATAGTCTTACAAAGATATCTTTTATATGGGGTGACACCTCCGGAAGCAGTGATAATTGGAATCCAAATCTTAATAATTTACACATTTGAGTAATTTTTCATTTTCTTTTGAAGTTTCAAAAGCAATAAATTGGTTACTAACATTAATTATATTATATTAAATTGATCATTAGAAAAAGTTTTAAATAAGTAATATTAAATTATATTAATTATATTTATATTTATATTTATATTTATATATTAATAATATTTAATTGATGATGCGCTGATATTAGTAAAAGTTTTAAATAAGTAAATATTATATTAATTATATTTATATTAATAATATTTATATATTAATAATATTTAATTCTAAGATTCACCAATTTGAAATAGCATTTCCAATATAGTCACGGGGCTAATATTTCCAATATTAGTACTAGCAAATGCTTCAAAATGCACTCATCTGTTCTCCCGAGAGGCCACAATTACCGCGAGCAAACACATTAATTTAAGTACGAGGAGCGCATTTTTTCTATGCTATTAATACTTGTACTTCTACCCAAGCCTGGCTGAGGAAGAGTTACGGGGCGTAAAAAAAAATACTATACTTTTCCATCACTTATTCAATTGCAGAGTCAGACCCCTCATCGATTATAAGCTTTGCTTTTTTACCCTTCCTAGCTGACAATGGCGAATACCAACAAAGAAGGGCAGATAGATCTTCCATACTAATCATCAAAATGATTGGTCCTACCCCTTGATATAGGAGAATCTAACGCAGCCCAAAGAGTGTCCATAAGCTTCAACCATTACCAGTGGAGAGTGAGAAATTATGACGACCATCCACCATACATCCATCAATCCTTTTCTTAAGAAATGGGATTGGGATTGTTGTGGATGGAACATAGTGGAGAGGGGCCTGCAATGTGAACTTATACAACACTTTCCAAACCATAATTAATGGCCATTCCTGTCATATAATCATTCCGCATTCTATAGGGAGAACTAGGAAAGGAAATATATAAAAAAGAAAATAAAAGAAAAACAGTCTTTCTAAAAGTTCATTGTCCACAGTTCATACATGATCACTTACTAACAATAATAATAACAAATCTGAAACAAGGTGAAAAAGAAATAAAGATACAAAGAGAAGTGCAAGCCTGGGATTTAAGGTCTGCACAAGCTATAGCTTAAACTACAGTCTTAATCCAAATGAGCAAAGTATCGTTTAGAGAGTGCATAAATACTTCTTGACTGCTTCAAATCTCTCTGACATCAAAATCTACGGCGATCTGGCCCGAAAGACATGTAACATTGCCCCTCCATATTAGTTCATCAACCCCCTCCTCCCTTCTCTTTTGGCTAACTCCCAATTATCATAAAAATGAATACAGAAACATGAAATTTAAATGAGTACCGCTAGAACAACATTCAATGGTTTAGTACTTACAAAGACATCCTTTTCCTTGGTTCCTTCATCCAAAGTCCTTGAAAAGAACCTATGCAAAAATGAAGGTTAATGTCAAAGAAACAAACCCGAGGCTGAAGCAGAAGTTATTTACCCGACTTTGTTTGGCCGAGTTTACTGGAACACATGGGATTTATCTAAAAGATGCCTGCCATATTACTATTCCCTGTGAAGCAGTTTAAACTTGGATTCTATCTATCATGAGAAAATTTGAAACAGTTTTCTGCACTGTGTTTACCTACAAGATGGTGACAAATCTTGGTGCATCAGTTCTTGACTCTTCAAGAGACCGGTACATGTATAATATTTCAATGTCATCATCCATCTCCTCATCAGCAGACCTAATCACTTCAACTACTAGGTGAGGCATAGCACGAGCAATCTCCTGGCAACCATGGCGAGTGAGGCTACATGAGGACATCCAGAGGAACCTCATGTTGTAGTAGTGATGCAAACCAGAACACAGAGCTGCATCTCCGAAAGGGCTATCTCTAATCTCAAGCTTCTGCAATTGTGGACAACCTTGAAGCACATATTTCAGCCCCATGTCACTGTTTCCGGCAAAAGCCACTGACAATGTGCGTAACAATTTCCCATGTCGTCCAATGTAGTCAAAAGCTTTATCTGTCAGTAATCCAGATACAGCAAGGCGAGTGAGCTTCTTGCAGTTCATAACAATGGCTCCAAATCCATCATCCATGGGTTCTCCGGTCACATGATCAGCCCTATGGCGCCCCATAATGCACAGCCTGAAAACAACCAGATCGGGGCAGTTCTTGGACATTGCTATCACAGCTGCATTAGTCATCCGCTGGCAAAAATATAGAATAGATTGCAATTTCCGACAACCTTCCGAAATAGCTTGGAGGCCAACGTCAGAAACCGGGCCATCACTATCCTCTCGAGCATCGACAGGAAAAACCCGAAGTTCACATAATTCCTTGCATGTTGCAGCCACAGCTTGAAGCCCTTCATCACATATTGAATCAAGAACCTGCACAATCAAAGCTAAAATCAGCTTTGTCTTCAAAAACCTAATTTCTTCAAAAAGTTTGTAGAATAAAATCTCGATTACGTACAGAGAAAATCCGGAGCTTGTGGCACTTGCTGATAACTGGTTTAAGCTGTTCTGCAGTGATGTTAGCATAGCTGAAATTCAGAGATGTTAGATTTGCGCAAACAGGATATATTACGGGCATATAATCGGGAACTATTTCCCTAAACCCAGAGAGGCAAACTAAGGATTTGCAGGCAACAAATGCATTTACATAATCTGGTTCTTGATCACCTTGCCCTGCAATCTCCGAGTGGCTAAAGGACCCTGTCCCAAGGTGTGTGAGTTGTGGAGCTCGAATCATCAGGCGATATAGCTGCCCAATTGAAACATGTCGATTTAATCTGAGCTTCTTAAGTGAAGGAGACCTAGCCACCAGCTTTTCCAATGCCTCGAAATTTATATGGCATTCCACACAATCAAATATGAAGGACTCAAGATGTGATTCACCCTCGGGAAAACAGGATATCCAATCTGTCTCATCATCTATAACCTCAGATTCGATCAGATCAAGCACCCTAAGCTGTCTGCAATTATAGGAATACATCAATCCCCATCCTCAAACTCTCCTTTCATCCATTGACACATTATAAAAACTCAACATTTCGCATCCCAGTTCATACTCAGATCAAGGAAAATGATAAACAGATCTTAAAACATTCAATCTACAAACACAATGATCAGATCAAAAAATATATATCAATATAGCGACAAAATAATTTCAACCCTATACTAAATTAACCAATAACCATTACTCTTTAACACCAACAATAGATCTAATCAGCCATTTATTGGTTAATAAAAAGCAACAGCAAAAGCAATAACAAAGAAGAATACCTGCACTTGTTAACGAAAATAGCAAGGCCACTAGTTCCAAACCCATCACAGCAAACGAGGACGAGCTCCTTAAATCCTACAAACAACCCGGCAAGTGTTGCCAGATCATCATCCGTCACGGACATCCGCTTCAGGTGAACTTTTTCCAGCCAAGGGTAAGCCTTGGCCATCGCCAGCGCCCAGGGATTGAAGTGTGCCCCCCAATCGGGCGGCATCAAGTTAAAGTCCGCGAATCTGGGCTTCCCTTTCAGGTGAAAAGCCCTCACCCCGGTGAACCTGGTAGTGGCCCGAACCGGCGAAACCGCGTAGCAGTTCCCAATGAACAACTCGTATCGAGTCAGCGCCTCGACCCGGTACCAAGACTTGCATACCAATGAAGCGGCGTTTCGGTCCCGCTTTGACGTCAGGAAGTGGAGCACGTTCTCCAACACGTTCTCCAGAACCTGGTCCGGGTACGCCGACTGGAACTCCGGGTGACCCGAGCCAGATCCAGTAGCGTTGCAGTTCCGCGCCTTGTTGGAAATGAACTCAATATCCGACGGCAATGACTGCTGCCTCTCGTCGTCCTCAGACATTTTGCTCCGGTTCCGGTCTGTTGTCTCACGCCACAGACAATGAAAAGAGTAGAAAGAAGGCGATTTTGTAGAGCACGATCTGCCTGGTGGTCTTAAAGACAATCTTTCTTTTTTTATCCTTTGGAGTGAGAGATGGGATTGAGATTTGAGACTCTTAGATGATGAAAATATGGATTCAATGTCTGGGATTGAGATTTGGTCGTAAATACTAATAGTAAAGTTCTTTTCTTTTTGGGTGTTTTTTCTTTGTTCTCAGGAGTCAGCAATGAGATTCTCATGCCTCTTTCTCTCTCTGTTCCATCTGCAATATCCAATGGCTCGACACACTTATCCTTCATTATCTGGGATTTTTTCTTACGAGCTTCTGTCTTTTAATCTCTTTTTTTCATTAAAATAATTGTTAGTTTTTTAGACATCATAGATACTAGTTGGTAACACTTCCCTTGTCAACTTGTAAAAGCTTGTTTGGGTTTTTCTTAAAGACAACCCTTCCTTTCTCATTTTATTTGCAAAACTATCCTTCAACTTTTTCCAATTTTATTTTTTATCTAAGTAATTGACACAGTACTATTAAGCGAAAATACTAAATAAAATTTTGATTTTTAGAGGGATTTGCCTTTATTTATGTTTTAGACGATAAAATTTCATAATTATCTTTTCTCTTATATTTAATGATCAAATAAAATTTAATTTCAATACAATAAGAAAAAGTAACATTTAGTTCTTAAATTTAGTAATTTTCTCAATAATTTATGAATATATATCTATATTAATTTTTGAACTTAACATATTTTATGAGTTAAACCTTGAATTTGAATTCTATTGAGGATTGAATTGTGTAATGAAATCCAAATTTAAAGACCGAATTAACACTAATAGATATTATATTTAGAGTTAATATGAATAAAAAAATCAAGAACTAAATTAAAAAAAAACCAAATTTAAAGACTAAATGTTAATAAAAATGTATCATGCAAATTAAGGGCATGCATATGTTTTCTAGAGATTATTTTATATTTACTATAAATATGAACGTTTGATTTAAAAATAATTATTCATAAATTGTGTCTCTCTACTCTACTTACGAACTACAAAGTTAAAGACATTTGTCGACTTAATTATGAAGGCTTCATGTAAGGATTTTTTTTTCCTGTGTGGTACGTATACACTTTTTTTTAATAATAAAGTTAAACTAAACATTTAAAAAATGTGTTTTTCTGAAACTAAGCAAAGTGAAAATAAGACAAATATGAAAACACCTTACAAGGTTTTCTTCAACTTTTTTATAGAAATTTCTACCTCCTCAATGGACGATGAAGATTAGTTTGATCCTATTGTTTATATTTTATATCTAGAATTTTTTAGTCTTAAAGTAAAAATAAGCACTTAAACTAAGTATTTTTTTTGCTTTAAGTATCTAAACTATTTTTTTGTCAAACTAAGTCCTTAAACTATTATATTTAAACATTTCAAGTCCCGTCATTTTATAAGTTAAAAAAATATTTTTCGACCAATAAGATGTTGACACGTCACACAAAATTTGATATTTGTTTTGATAAAAAAAATAGTTTAGGAACTTAAAACAAAAAAAGTCATAGTTTAGAGATTCATTTTGACCAAAAATAATTTAGGTACTTAAAATAGTTTAAAAACTTAATTTGACCAAAATATAATTTAGGTACTTAAAGTAAAAAAGACATAGTTTACGTACCTACTTTTAGTTTAACCAACTTTCTATATAAATTTAATATAATATACACTTAGAAAATTTTCCATAAACTTCTAGAATATTTCACAAATTTTCCTATTTTATTCTTCATAGTTCCTAGTTTCAAAACTGTTACGATGGTCTGGAACCTTCCACAATGTTCTAGTACATTCTACATTGTTCTCCAACGTTATAGAGTATTCTAGAATTTTCTATAAGGTTATAAATCTTTCCACGTTCTAAGACTTTTTGTTATATTTTAGAACATTTTGTCATCATTTTCGAATTTATAGTTAATCTAAAAATATAGATGGAGAGATTTAGTTTGTGACATTCAAGGGGATTGTTGGATGGAGAGGCAAAGGTAGATCGCTCGTAGGTGGTAGTGTAATGTTTTTCTCTCTTCACGTGTTCCATACTCGTGTGTCCATCACTTGCAAGCATCTCTCTTCTCGGTATCTTTCCTGAAACATAATTAATATTTCCATAAAAATGAAAATAAAGCTGATATAAATCAGTAAGGTAATTATATAAACCTCAAATTTTATTTTTATTCAAATGCAAGTATAATCTCAATATTACTTGAAATTATTTACATTAGTTATTTTCTGATTGTGATATATAGAGTAAAATTACATGATAATTAATTAAAAAACTTTCTTTATTCGATTTTTAGAAATATAAAGAAAATGAAAATATCAAGTATTTGGCATTAATATAAGTGACATTTAGAGCTACAAAATAAGTTTTAAATGATTCTTAACCATTAATCATTTTTTTTTAATTTTTTGGCTGTTTGATGAGCTCTTAAAATTCCTAATTTTATTTTCCTATTGTCCTTTTTCCTTATCTTTTATTCGTTTGTTAGGTAATATTTAATCATTATCAAACTTTTTTTCCAAAAAAATAAGTTCTTTTTAAAAGGGTATATTTATGCAAAGCTACCGAAAAGAAGATGGGGGTTTTCACTATAACTGATATTGGTTCATTTTTACAACTTTTTTTTTATAAAATCATTTTTACACTTTTAAATAAATGATCATCCAGCTCAGTTGGTAGAGCACAAGGTTCTTAATCTTGGGGTCGTGGGATCGGGTCTCATGGAGGGCATTTCATAACTTGGAGGTCTCCTACGGAAACTGCTCTCAACCTGATGTTGGGGACAACCTACTATCTTACTTCCCTCTTACCCCATTACATATGAGAATAAGGGTCACCATATTTTTACACTTTTAAATCGCCTATAAATGTTGCAACATTCTTCCATTTGGATCATCAACTGCCATTGGCCCTTTTTTGCAAAATATAGAAAAGAAAAGGCAATCGTCTAATAGTTTTAACCTTCATTACATACATTATGAACTTTTAAAATTCAAACATTTATTTATCAATAATTTAATAGGACACCACTCATGAAAGGTCGAATTTAAATAATACAATTAAGTTTATTATTTAAAAATTTATGTACTTTTTTACCATAAAGTTTGCAGTTAAAAAAAGAATTAATATAAAAAGATGTGTTAAAACTATATTTTGAAATGTATTTTAGTGTTTAAAGATTTTTTCGTAAAAATAGGTGTCTAATATTTTATCTGTTAATCTTTCAGGTCATACCGTTATATTTTTTAATTTTTTTAATTATAAAAATATTATTTTTTTTTTCAAAACAAGACAAGGAACACAATCGGAGCTGGGTATATAGGTTAAGGCCTGCGGGCTACCCATTTAACCCGTGGCTCGTGCGGGCTTCGGGCCTCAAAAACTACATCTCGTTTAAATTGCGGGCTTTTTAGCCTGGACCGTTAAACCCGTGGGTTTAATGAGTATAACCGCGGGTAGCCCGCGAAGCCCGCAATAGCCCGCTTAATTTAAAATTTATAAAATTTTAGAGAAATAAACTTAAAGAATTTTATAGAAAAGAAAATAAATTACCTATAAATATGATGTTACTTATAATCATTGTAGTTCTTAAATTTATTAGGGTGTTTGTCATAATTCTACCGCTGTTTGATTTTTTTTTTCATTTGCAATGTATCAAATTATTCTTCATTTTAAAAAATAAAAATTAAAAGATTTATATAATATTTTAGTCTTGTAAAATTTACATCATTATTGGTATTTAAAGATTTTTTTTATTTAATTTTGACCTTTATTTTTTTTTTATGAAGTTTGTTATCCATTTCGTTCTTTAATTATAAAAAGTCACGTGATATTCTAATAATATATATCACATGACACGTAATATTTGGATTAAAAATAAGAAAGAAAAGTAAAAGAAAAAATTGAAAACATAATTTTTCAACTTTTAAAGACTTTTACAAAATAAATATATTTTAACAAATTAATGACTTATATTTTATCAATTTTATTATAACTGTATCTTTCAAATTTACTCTTATATTGTAAGTATTTTATTTTATATTTTCATATTATGTTTTAGTCTTTCTCTAAAGTATCCATAAAATACAATTATTAGGACCACATGACAACTTTCTTGTTAGATTTGTATAATATTTGACTTTGTTGAATTTTTATGTTTGAATTTTTGCTTGCAGAGACTTCTGTGTCTTCATATTATAGCATTGAATAATCGTGTTTTATAACAGTATAATGTGGTTATTGTTTTATTTGTTTTTCAATTTGGTGATATAAGTTAATATTGTTTTTTTAATTTGAGTTTAAGTAATTATATCGTTATATATATTAATGATTAAAAAATTAAAAAAATTATTTTATAATCATTTCCGGCTATTTAAAATAAAATTTAAATATTATTTATTATTTTGACGGTGCTACCTTCCTTTTCAAGTTGCTGGATCATTTTTAAAGGTGTAGTGTTGAAAACATTTTTGTGTTTCGATATAACAAATTAAGTTTAAATGAATTTTAAGATTTTATAAATGATTTTCTAAGTATATTCGATTTAATTAATCGAATATCAAATTATTACTCCAAGTCTTTCAAGTTCAAATTCAAACCTTACTAAATGTGTAAAATTGTGTTTTATACTTAAACTATTTTTGAAACAATTTTCATAAAGTATTTTGAACCAAAATAAAAGCCTAAAATCAATTTATCAAAGTGATGCACCAATGCACCAATCCATGTATCGATGCACCATGAATTAAATTGAACATCGAATGCATTTCATGCATCGATGCACATACCATGCACCGATGCACTGAGGATTTTATGAAAACATCGAATGCATTTGATGCATCGATGCACCAGCCATGCATCGATGCACTCTGGCTATTTTGAAACATCGAATGCACTTGATGCATCGATGCACTCTTAGTGCACCGATGCACTAAGGGTCCAACGGTCAAAATATTTGAATTTTACACTGATGCACCATGGGTATGCATCGATGCACTGACGCTCCCAACTGAATTTATTAATTGTTTTCACACTTAAACGACTCTATTGACTCCACTAAGCATCCCCAATGTTTAGAATCATTTGAAGGTGTATTTAAACAAGCTTAGAAGCCATTGATCAAAAACAAGAAACAACAATCAACAAGAATCAAGAGAAAATCAAAGAGAAAGCATCAAACCTCAAGTTTGAGCATTTCAAGCCTATTTTTCATTCAATATTCATTTTGCTTTCAAGAACACTACTTTTACTCAATTGTATTCATTTTTTAGTGTTATTTTCTTTGTTCTAGAATTGTGCAAACAATCTACCTTGTGAGGATTTCCTTGTAAGTTTGCAAATTTGTAATCTTCTCTTTGAGAAAGAGTGTTCTCAAGAATTGGGGTATATTCTTGAGGGAGTTGTAAGATTATCTCTTTGGCCTCAAAAGAAAGAACAAATTAGTGAATTTGTTGGAAAATCCTTAGTGTGGATAGCTAAGGTAGTAGACGTAGACTTTGATTGAGAAAGTCGAACCACTCTAAATCGCTGTGCAATTACTTTCAATTTTCTTCAAAAGCTTCCACCAAAATTTTAATTGCCAATTCACCCCCTCTTGGCCGATTTTGTTGATCGATTAACTCAACAATTGGTATCAGAGCCTCACTCATTTGAAGGTTTAATCGCCTCTTGATTCGATTCGGGAAGAGTTATATCGATTGTCAAGTCATCAATGGCCTCTACTTCAAATGTCGACTCCGATCTCGATTCGATGCCCGTCAACAAGCCTCCATTCTTCAATGGAGCTAACTATACCTATTGGAAGAATATGATGATGTATTTCATTCAAGCAAGTGACATGGGAGAATGAAATGTTGTAGAACACGGATATATCAAGCCTCTCACTCATCCAATAATGTGGAGTGAATGAGAGACAAGAATGTTCCAGCTCAACTCCAAAGCAATCCATATATTTTTGTGCTCTTGGACCAGATGAATATGGAAGAGTTTCATCTTGTACAACCACCAAAGAAATATGGGATAAACTACAAGTCACTCATGAAGACACCGACGAGGTAAAAGAATCTAAAATTAGTCTTCTAACACATAGCTATGAAAATTTCAGGATGAAACCAAATGAAGATATCAAAGCTATGACGGATAGATTCTCACGATTGTCAATGGTCTCAAATCATATGGAGAGATCATTCCAAACGAAAAGCTTGTGAGGAAGTTAGTTTATTCACTTCCAAAATCATGGCAATCCAAGAAGACTGCAATCATCGAGGCTAAGAACCTAAAGTCCTTAACTCTTGAAGAGGTAATCGATTCCCTCCTCACTCATGAAATGATGCTTGAAGATGAGGTAGACCTTGATAAGATTGACGAGACACCAAAGGAGAAGGAGAAGAAGAAAAACATTGGAGTTGCTCTCAAATCCACAAAAGATGAGAGTGATTCGGATGAAGATGACAATGACGAGGAAATGGCATTGCTTGCCAAACAGTTCAGAAAATGATGAGACCTTACCGAGGAAGAGAATTCAAACGAAATGAAGGCATCAAAAATGAACCAAAAGAGAAGGACTCTATCATTTGCTATGAATGCAAAAAACTGGGGCATGTCAAATATGATTGCCCACAATTGAAAAGAAATGGTTAATCAAAAAATAAGCACAAGGCTCATGTGGCTATATGGAGCGATGAAGAGGGTTCCGATGAAGAGGAACAAAAAGTAGCAAACTTGTGCTTGATGGCATTCGGGGAAGATTCTAAGGTAACCTCTAACTCATCTGAATTTGATGATTTATCTTATGATGAGCTATTAGAGGAATATAATGGGTTGGCTTCGGATTATGAGAAATTGTTTTTAAAATATAAAAATGATGTTTCAAAATTGAAAAATGAAAATAAACTCATATAAAAAACCAACAACGATCTTGAAAGTAAAATCAAAGATTTGCAAATCAAACTAGAAGAGTTTGAAAAGAAAAATTTGGATTTGCAAAATTTACTTTCACAGGTCAATGATGATCATAAAAAAATTGATGATCTTAAAACTTCTTTTGATAAAGATGGAACAAAACGTTTTAAAAATAGAGAAAATTCAAAATTCAACTTTTTTAGAAAAAGTTTTAAAAACTACAATTATAGAGGTCCTCGAAGAACCTCTAATGGAAAAATCGTTAGAAGTATATGGGTTCCTAAAGGACTCATTACTACTAAAGATAAAGATATCCTACACAAATAGATACCTAATGGGACTAAGATTTTGGAAACTAATGAATATGGACCCAAAAGAATTTGGGTACCAAAAATTAGAAATTAATCTATATTTTGTAGGAAAAGGAGCATTGCTACAAGGCATAGGAAACAAATTCAAACTCATGGTACCTTGATAGTGGATGCTCAAGACACATGACCGGAGACAAAAACTGGTTCATAGAGCTTAACGCCAAAAATGGATGAGAAGTGACTTTTAGTGATAATTCAAAAGGTCACATCGAAGGTATAGGTACTATAGGTAATACTTCTTCCATACAAATTAAAAAAAATTTATATGTGAATGGATTAAAGCATAATCTCTTAAGTATTAGTCAATTATGTGATAAAGGATTCAATGTCATGTTTGAAACTAATGGTTGTAAAGTTATTGACATTGCATCTAATCGAATTATGCTTGTTGCTCATAGAATAGGAAACATATATACATGGTGCATTTAGACTCTATTGATATGACTAATTTATGCCTAGTTGCTAAGGATGAACATGATAGTTGGTTATGGCATAGGAGACTAGGACATGATAGTATGAGTGTTTTGCAACGGCTAATTCAAGGAAATTTAGTTCAAGGGTTGCCTAAGCTTAAATTTGATAATGATAAAATATGTGATGCTTGTGCTAAAGGAAATTAAAAGCTAATTTCTTTTAAATCCATTAATGATGTATCAACTAGTAGAGTATTACAATTGATCCATATAGATCTTTTTGGGCCAACTAGGACTACTAGCTTGGGTGGAAAACAATATGCATTTGTCTTGGTAGATGACTATTCTAGATATACTTGGGTTCTATTCTTAATTACTAAAGATGAAGCATTAGAAAAATTCATCACGTTTTCAAAAGTAATCCAAAACGAAAAAGGTTACTCTATAACTAGTGTTAGGAGTGATCATGGAACTGAATTTGAAAATCTTGGATTTACTGATTTTTGTAATTCTAATGATATTAGTCATAATTTTTCATCACCTAGAACCCCTCAACAAAATGGAGTTGTTGAGAGGAAAATCGAACTTTAGAAGAAATGACTAGAACCATGCTCTGTGAAAACAATTTGCCAAAATATTTTTGGGCGGAAGCCACAAATACCGCTTGTTATGTTGTAAATCGAGTAATGATTAGGCCAATCTTAAAGAAAACTCCATATGACATTTTCAAAAATAAAAAGCCTAACATTAGCTATTTTCATCCTTTTGGATGTAAATGTTTTGTTTTAAACAACGGTAAAGACAATCTTGGCAAATTTGATGCTAAAAGTGATGAAGGAATTTTTCTGGGTTATTTCTTAAATTCTAAAGCTTATCGAGTATTTAATAAAAGAACTTTAGTTGTAGAAGAGTCTATACATGTTTTTCGATGACAATCTCTTTCCGATGAAGGATTCTTGTTTGAATGATGATGTAGGTATTATAAATATAAAAGACGTTGGACATGACGTTGGAGAACCATTATCAAAGGAAGAAACGAAAGATGAGGAAACTCAATATCCTCTCAAGAATCCAACCATTGAAGAAAGGGAAGTATCTTACCCCAAGAGAGTACAACTATGTCAAGGATGGTGAGATTATAGGTGATCCATCAAAAGGGGTAACAACTCGATCTTCTCTTAGGTGTTTGCTTATGTGCTAGATTTCAATCATGCCCTAAGGAATCACATTTACCAGCTGTTAAGAGGATCTTTAGATACCTTAAGGACACTCCTAGTTTAGGACTTTAGTATCCTAGAGAATCTAGCTTTAGCTTGCATGTCTTCTCTGATGCGGATTATAGAGGATGCAAATTAGATAGGAAAAGCACCTCCGACACTTGCCAATTCCTTGGAAATATGCTGATTTCTTGGTTTTCAAAGAAACAAAATTGTGTCGCATTATCTACCACTGAAGCGAAATATATTTCAGCCGATAGTTGTTGTGCACAAGTTTTATGGATGAAACAACAACTTTTTGATTATGGAATTGAAGTAGGTACCATTCCTATCAAGTGTGATAATACTAGTGCTATTTGTCTCACTAAAAATCCCATCCAACACTCTAGAACTAAGCATATTAAAATTAGACATCACTTCATTAGAGACCATGTCGCTAAGGAAGATGTAATTCTAGAATTTGTTGATACTTTGCACCAATTAGTGGATATCTTTACAAAACCTTTAAACAAAGAAAGATTTTGGACACTTAGGAGAGAATTAGGTTTAACTGACATATCTTCACTTAGTGTTTAAAATAATTTTAACACTTTTAAGTATAAATGAAAAATGCATATAATGATAATTTTTTATTGCATTCTTTGCTATTAATTAGGGGGAGTTTATGTTGCTTGATGAAAATTAATTTTATGTTCAAAAGTAGTTTAAAGGATTAATTTGATTGATTGAACATGATTAATTTTCAATATATGAGTTACCAATACCACTAGAGCCAATTAATTTAGCTTTTTGAGTGTTTAAAACGGATTTTTTGACATTTTTGTGCTTCATGCATCGATACACTTAAAATTGCATCGATGCATCCCTTTAAATGTGCATCGATTCATCATGTTGATGCACCGATGCACGCCTTGAATGTGCATCGATGCACAGGGTCATGCATCGATGCATCCGTCGGGTTTTGGGTTTAAAAGGCTTATTTTTCTCATTTGGTTCAAACCCTAAAAACTAAACCTCTCTAGCCGCTCATCCATCTCACTCTCTAAATTCTCTTATTGCTCAAAACCAACGAAATTTTGTTGGAATATCCAAGATCTTCAACTCCTAATCCTGCTTTTATCATCAAATTGTGCAAAACAACATCACATTCCCTCAAATCCGAAAATTTCAAGATAATATTTCAAAAACTCTATTTCATTGATTTTTGATCTTAGGAATAGTTTAGATTAGTTCTAGGATGAACATTATATCGGGCATTAATTGTTTGATGATTATAAACTAGATTTTACAACCAATTTCATAAAAAACTCACAAATTTTCAATGAATTTTTGAATTTTTGAAATTTTAAAAAAAAACCGAAAATCTGATTTTAGTTTTTAAATTTGACGTTTTTGATTTAATTATGTTGTCTTCATGAAAAACTATACATATTATAATTTTCAAACGTTGTTTTCTAAATAGTTTTTCAAAAACTATGCCTATTAGAATTTGGTTTAGAGAACCTTGAATTATTGCGGACTCATTTGAGTTTTGGGATTGATTAAATTGCATACATGTGTTTCAATATGCAGGTTATATTCCTTTTTCCGATTCCTAAACTATGCCTAATCCCAAACAACCTAGAACTTCATCGAGTCGTTCTCGTTCAAACCAACCTCCTAATATCATTCCTCCTCCACCTTAATCTCTATTAGGATTGTTTTAACATGCCTGAGCGTCGTAGAGACAAATTGTACTCTAGGTACAAAAATTCTTTTCAAACTTACAGAATCCGGGAAGAGCGTATTCCTTCTCTTCAAGCTATGATATATATTGACTTTGAATACCTTCTGATTCTTAAAGCTTGGAAGTTTGATAAAATGTTTTAGCTCAAACCTATCGTTTATCAACAGTTAGTCCGTATTTTTTATTCCAATGCGGTATGTATTCAAAACGAAACTCAATGTGGGACTATAGCCATTAGATCATATCTTTTAGGCCAATATATTAATATTGACCCCGCGATTATAGCTTCACGTTTTGGATTAGATGATGATGGGTTATTTAATAAGAATGAAACTATAGATTATCCCTATGTTCCAAACGCTAGTGTTAAAACTCTACGATCATATCACGATCGTTTTCTTCATCTGATGATCTCTTGGTGGTTTAGACCATCCGAAGGTAGGTACTCCACTCTTCGTATTAGGGATTTGTGGTGGATGCACTGTCTCAAGAATAAGATCAAAATCAATCTACCCACATTATCTTCAGTCAACTAGTTGATGTCATAAACATTGTTCCTTCAAAACTGTCGAAACATTAGTTTATGGATGTCTTCTTAGTAACCTCTTTATCAAACTTGGTCTAGACGTCTCTCTCGACAATCCTATCCCACTCCAAACCAAATCAATCTTACTTCCTTGAAGAAAGCGGATTGGAAGCAAGACGAGGAAACCGGTCTTTGGGTATTTCGACCCGGTAAGCAAACCCCGTGAGCTAGTTCTTCAAGAGCTGCTCCTAGCTCTTCTCGTGCTCATCCTCCTCCTCCGGCACTGGCACCGGCTGCTGACGATGATCCTGAGTTTCAACAACTTATGCAAGATATCGACGATCACGTTCCAGACGAGTAGCCTGCACCAGAACAGGTACGACAAGAATATCAAATACCATCATATTTTCGATCCTTCTTGGAGTCGTTTGATCTGAGGTTTGCCTCCATGAAGTCTCAAATTACTGAGTTTCAGCGGGAGATGCGTGAACGTATGGACGCGCTCACTCTTGAAGTTCGAGCTCATTATCCTCCTCCTCCCGACCCTCCTATGGATTAGACATTTTCCATGTTTTCTTGTTTTAAAACTTGGATTGATATTTGTTTTGATGTTTCTGGATTGTTTGTTTTGGATTGATAAATGTTTGAATTTGTTAGGAGTTGGATGTTTTATGGATTTTGAACTAATTATATATATTTGGTTTGATTTTAATGATTATTAATTTTTGCATCATATTAGTTCATTTTGACCAATTATGCCATTTCACATTTAATTATGAATATTGTTTATAAAACTAATGGCTAATCTCTCTTTTGATTGTGATCTTAGCAGCTTAAGTTATATATATATATATATTTAATCAATTGGCTATGTTTTTCAAAACCTTGTTTAAATCGATTTTTAAATCTTTTTGATTTAACAAAAGGGGGAGAATATTAATGTTAAAAGGGAGAAGTGTTATAGTAAGGGAGAGTAATTTTTCAAAATTAATTTCATATTTTTAGAAAATCTTAAATAACACAAATGTTTTGTTATATCAAAAAAAGGAAGATTGTTGAAAACATTTTGTGTTTCGATATAACAATTAAGTTTAAATTAATTTTAAGATTTTACAATGATTTTCTAAGTATATTCGATTTAATTAATCGAATATCAAATTATTACTCCAAGTCTTTCAAGTTCAAATTCAACCTTACTAAATGTGTAAAATTGTGTTTTATACTTAAACTATTTTTGAAACAATTTTCATAAAGTATTTTGAACCAAAATCAAGCCTAAAATCAATTTATCAAAGTGATGCACCGATGCACCAATCCATGCATCGATGCACCATGAATTAAATTGAACATCGAATTCATTTCATGCATCGATGCACATACCATGCACCGATGCACTGAGGATTTTATGAAAACATCGAATGCATTTGATGCACCAGCCATGCATCGATGCACTAGCCATGCATCGATGCACTCTGGCTATTTTGAAACACCGATGCACTAAGGGTCCAACGGTCAAAATATTTGAATTTTACACTGATGCACCATAGGTATGCATCGATGCATTGACGCTCCCAACTGAATTTATTAATTGTTTTCACACTTAAACGGCTCTATTGACTCCACTAAGCATCCCTAACATTCAGAATCATTTGAAGGTGTATTTAAAAAAGCTTAGAAGCCATTGATCAAAAACAAGAGACAACAATCAACAAGAATCAAGAGAGAATCAAAGAGAAAGCATCAAACCTCAAGTTTGAGCATTTCAAGCCTATTTTTCATTCAATATTCATTTTGCTTTCAAGAACACTACTTGTACTCAATTGTATTCACTTTTTAATGTTATTTTCTTTGTTCTAGAATTGTGCAAACAATCTACCTTGTGAGGATTTTCTTGTAAGTTTGCAAATTTGTAATCTTCTCTTTGAGAAAGAGTGTTCTCAAGAATTGGGGTATATTCTTGAGGGAGTTGTAAGGTTATATCTTTGGCCTCAAAAGAAAGAACAAATTAGTGAATTTGTTGGAAAATCCTTAGTATGGATAGCTAAGGTAGTTGACATAGACTTTGATTGAGAAAGTCGAACCACTCTAAATCGCTGTGCAATTACTTTCAATTTTCTTCAAAAGCTTCAACCAAAATTTTAATTACCAATTCACCCCCTATTGGCCGATTCCGTCGATCGATTAACTCAACATGTAGCAAGTTAGAACCTTATTTTTTATTGTATTTAAAGCATTTAAAATTGTTGTTATTTAACGGGCAGCGGGTAAGCTCGTTTTAGCCCGGGGGTTAAATAAATGGGCCGCGGGCCTTAAAATTCAAAATCGTTTATGAATGCGGGCTTTTTAAATTGTTCCGTTTAAGCCCGCACAGTCAAAACTCGAAGGCTAAACGGGCGGGTAGCCCGTATACCCAGCTCTAAACACAATAGTGACGGTTGTGTAACGTATATACGACTTTAGGCACTTATTTTTAATGAAAAATTCTTTAGGCACCAAACCGTGTTTCAAGGTATATTTTTTTATTAATCCTTAAAAAATATAAAATAGCACAAGCCAAACAACCTCAGTTGTTAAGAGATTTGTTATTATCACTTAAGATCATGATACGAACACTGCATATGCTTGAGGTATGAGTGTTCATTGTCAAATTTGAGAATCTTTAACAAATATTACATTGTAGATTTATTAAAAACAAAATACATTAATAGATTTACATCATAACTTGTAATCTTGTGATTTGATATAATGTCAAAACAACCCCCAACGTTTACCAAAATAGTTATTTGGTCTATATTCTTTCTTTTCTTTTTTTGGAGTATTTTAGCTCCCTGCGTTTCACTTTGGAGCAAAAAAGCTTCCTCTATAGATAAAAATCATTAGTTAACAAACGATTAACGCTCTAAATATGAGCATTTTTTAACATAAAATGAAACATTGATAGCTAAAATGCCTCGTAAAAAAGAATAAGAGACAAAATGATTATTTTTTTAAATGTTAGAGGCTTTTTACTTTAAAATGACACATTAAAAGTCAAAATACTCCAAAGAGTATAATAGAAACATAATGATCATTTTAATAAATGTCAGGGACTTATTTTAACATTATTCCTTATAATTTAATTTTCTTTGGATAGTACTTTATATTTTTTTATTGATCAATCAGTCTATGTTTATAAAATACCTTCATCTTTTTGCGTGTTTAAAATGGATACAAGTTGATGAACTCTCTCTTAAACATTTTAACAACTTAATAAATTGTTTTAGTAATAAAAGAGAATATTATTTTTTCATAAAGATTTAAATTTGAGTAACTGTTTATAAGATGTGAGAGCGTTATCATTATTTAAGAAGATTCTGAACAAATATTATTTAATCACCTCTGATTCATAAATAATAATTTCTTAAATTAAAATAATATTTTGAATTTTGAATTTGAATATATTAATCTAATTTTTATTTTTTATAAATATATTAGGTGGTTCTAAATTAAAATTTGATTTACTTATTTATTGGTTTTAATTCAATTAATATTATCGTTGTAATAATTTAAATATTGTGGGTTCAAACGTATAATCGTTTTCAATCATAAAACCCCGACCAATAATATGTAGTTTTGAGATTCTTCTTTGCGAATTTAATTGATTATTTTTGAATTTTAAATGTTATAGGGGGATAAATTTATAAAATTTGAATGTAAAAAAAAAATTTATAAAATCTTAGAGAAACAAAAGATAAGTTTAATAAAAACTGAAATTATATGTAATATAAAATTTTAGGGAACGATTGTCTCTGTCTAACTCAATCCAACCCCGTCTGTGATTATATAGTCAATTGAAAGCATAATAAATATTATAAAAAATTAAAATGGAAGTCTAAAGACAGCATTTTACAAGGTTTTGCTTTTATATTTACTGATGAATTAACTAGGATGATATTCTTAGCCTATTTTTTGATGCATGCATAATTTAGGTAAAATAAATTGCTTCAAACAATTCAATGAAACTTTTGAAGAATAGACGTGGTTATATGTCACGATAAATAATGGCGTTTGAGAAAACAAACGCCGCTATATAACATGATTTTTTACAGTGTTTTATGTTCACAACACCGTTAAATTTTGTGGTATTGATTCAGTAATGTTTTTTGTGACATTCTTACAAATATCGACGCATAAAAACGTCACCGAAAAAGAGGCGGTTAAAAACATGCTTTAATGTAATGAGATACAGATTCGAAAAATAAATGGACAATGATGTAACTTTGAATATTAATTTTTAAAAAATAATACTTGGATGGAAAGGCCCGGATTCATTGGGCAAAAATGAAGATGAAACATGAAGTCATTGTGAAAAGGTGACAAAACAAATTGAAGAAAAGAAGAAAAGAAGAAGAAGGAATATTTATATGATTTTGGTGGTAACCAAACAATCCCAGCAATAAACAAGGAATAAATGCATCGTTCCAATGCATCAAGACAGATCCAGCCATACCATAGCTGACTTAAAAATTTTTTTTATTTAGTAAAATAATAATTTTTTAAGAATCTTTCCATAAAGTAGGAGGTTTAGTTCTGTCTTAAAATGGTTTTAATACTACGGTTATGTGTATTGTTCATAAAAGATGGACATCAGTCGACAAGAATAAAAGCCCTTCTTTTTTTTAAAGCCAACCAATTGGATTAACAAAGCCCGCACATCTGGGAAGTCGGGAATGATGTTGTTTTTTAAACCTAGAAAGATGCTTTCGGGAAATAGCCTTTTTAGCTATGATGGGTGGAATATTGAAGCCCATGCTACTTTACAGGGGAAGGCCCAAATCCATACACAGCCTTGATAATGGGCGTATTCTTTTTCTTTATTACAGGGGAAATAGCCTTTATTAATGTTGAAATCGAAAAATAATCGCCTAAAATATATTGGGATTAAGGCAGATGTAGTTGATCTCATATTATGCGTTATCGTGTGGAACTTGATATGCAAAGTTGAAAGTTGGGACAAAAAGAATGAAGAAGGACGGCTCACGATTTCTTTGGATTTTGATCCCTCTCCCGTTATTATCTTTTTGTAATTTTTCCCTTCTCCTTTTCCTTTATGAAAGGAATGATGAGCCAGCCCCCGACCGATCATGGGAAAATCTCGGAACCAAAGTCAACCCAACCGCCGACTGTCTCTTCTGACTACGCTCCGTACCCGAAATTAGACCCGACGGACGTCGCTCCTACACCGCAAAATTGGTCCAGCGTTTCCATGGGTTCCCAATCAGATTCCAATCCACATCCGGCACCCATATCTACCAGCGCTGCCCCACCATGTCTGCCGAGTCCAATCCTTACGTGTCTCAGGCACCAGTTCAATCGTCTTCCTTCAAGAGTAGCATACTGGCTTCAGTTTATGTGTAATTGGAATTTTGAATATAGTTTTAAAGTCTATATAAATAAATTTCCCCTTTTTTGTTCGAGCAGATAAGATGGAATCAGTGAAAGACGTGTTGGGGAAGTGGGGGAAGAAAGCGGCGGACGATACTAAGAAGGCGAAAGAGATAGCCGAGAACACGTGGGCAACACTGTAATTGTTTCTATCTTTTTGATAATTACCCTTTCGCCCTTGCTATCTCTGTACTATTTTTTTTTTGTCAAATGAATGGATAATAATTGTCGTTGTAGTGAAAACTGGGCCGAGTTTTGCTGACGCTGCTGTAGGAAAAATTGCTCAGACAACCAAAGTTATAGCAGATGGTGGTTATGAGAAGATCTTCGGGACAACATTTGAGACTGTTCCTGCTGAAAAGCTTCTGAAGACATATGCCTGCTACTTGTCCCCTCGGCTGGTCCTGTTATTGGAGTTCTATACCTGTCGACCGAAAAGCTTGCTTTTAGCGACAACCCACTGGCATATCAAGTTGGTGACCAGACTCAATATAGCTATTATAAGGTAAACAGGTTTTATGTTATGCAATACTGCTTTGCTTCTAATTTTCGCATGTGCAACTAAGGGCTAGGGTCGAGTTCGAATGTATGTAGACTAAGAATTAGCCATCAAATTAATGATGCTTTTTGATGATACGATAGAAAATTGTTAGGTTTTGGCAGTTTCATACCATGTTAAAGACATGAATTACTATTTTCTCATCTCTTCCTTGGTTAACATGTTTCAAAATATATTGTAATTAGGGATGACAATTGGTCCCATCAGCTTGGCATTTTAGCCTACCCGAACTCGACTTTAAAAAAATCTCACCAGATTCAAACCCGAAAATTTATTCGGAAACCCATCTCCAACTCAATTTAGTATGATTTTAATTTTTTCATATATTCTTTTTCAAAATAGAAAAAAATTGAATAAAAATATTAATTTATTAATAGCATAAAACTAAAGTAAATTTTAATATAAGAACATATTTTAGTACCTTATATTTTTGTTTAATACTTTATTTTTATCAAAATTCAACTAAAATTATATAAATGCATATTGTATTTTTGTAATTATTCTGGGTTGGGGCAGTGTAGGTTTTCCCTAGACCTGGCTCCGACCCGATCAGGTCGGATTGAGTCGAGTTCAGTTTTTCATTTCTTGTCATCCCTAATTGGAATGGAATGCTCTCAAGTTGATGGTTCTATGTGGATTAGTGGATTACTCGAAGTTGAGAAACCCGGATGCTTTATTACCTGAAAACTGTTCTTACTGTTCTTAAACATACTAGATTCCTTTTTTTCATTGGCGTTATACTTATCCTAGTTATTTGCAAAATTCCATGGTTATCTTGTTTCATAAGAGTTTCACGTTGTTGTTAGACTTGTTCTCTCTTGTGCAAAATTTTAGTTGATAATGATACTTTATAATGCTTTGTTTAAATTCAACTTTTAAAACGAAGTTGAACACTATTTCGAAGGTAGAATATTATAAGAGATGGATTGGGTTGGGACAACTTTAAATAGATTATGACATCCTCAGTTTTACTAAATTGATCTTATGATTCTAAAGAACACAATCAAAAGCCATCCTGTAATAGATGGCCTAAGGCTATTCAAACCATTAAATTTCTAGGATTGTGTTTTCACCTTCTCGGTTTTAAGAGGACCTACGTTTTTTTAGAGATTTCTCAAAAGTTTTGATAGCTTCTTTCTTTCTTTTAATGCATACTTGTGCTCATGTGTTTGTAAATATTCTTGCCTTTATCATTTATTTATGGATCAATATTTTTATTTATAAGTTTATATACAGTCAGTGAACTGCA
Source organism: Hibiscus syriacus (assembly GCF_006381635.1). Lineage (NCBI taxonomy): Eukaryota > Viridiplantae > Streptophyta > Magnoliopsida > Malvales > Malvaceae > Hibiscus > Hibiscus syriacus. The sequence continues at coordinate 85,001 of NW_024062050.1, forward strand.
TGAAATCTAAACCCGTATTTGTCTTTGTTTAACCCGTTTAATTATTTAGTATGTGATTTTGTGTCCGGTCGCAACATGTTTGTGTAGGTGGTTATTCCATTACATCAACTGAGGGGAGTGAATCCATCAACTAGCAAAGCCAATCCGGCTGAGAAATACATACAGATCATATCAGTTGATAACCATGAATTCTGGTTCATGGGGTTTGTATATTATGACAGTGCTGTTAAGAATCTTCAAGGTGCATTGCAACCTCGTAGCTCTTGATGCCATGTTATCAAAAAGGTGATTGCTTTACTATAGATTGATGTACATAACATATATCGAGTCAGATTTGCGATATAGCATATGTTTTTATATTGCATTTATTTCAAGTGTAACTGTGATATGATTCCTTCGGTTCTTAAACATCATTGTTTGGTGAATACGTTTGGATTTCAGTAAAGATATCAGTTTGTTTAAGTGTCACTGATACGATTCCTCTTTTCCGCACAGTGCATTGTAAGGAAGGATCCAGTTTGTGTAATAAGGTCGAAGATAGTGTGATTTATTGGCCCAAATGTGCTGGAACCGACAGATCCCCAGTAGGTCCGAACCTGACCGAGGAGTTGCTGTTGTAAAGGCCAGGATAGGTCAGCTTGTCTGTCTTCATCTTAACTGGCACCTGATAGAGGGAAACATACGCCTATTTTTATGGCAGATGATAATACATTCAGATCATGGGCCATCCACCAGGGACCATAGATTCTCACTGTTGAGCTAATCTAATCTTTCTAGGTATAATGAATGCAGATTTCTAAATACCATTTTTGTCGTGTTCATTTCTATCATAGAAAGATTCTCAAAAGTGATTAAAAATTATTCCATCGGTTCTTCTCTAAGTAAGAGGCCAAACACAATCAAGTTTAATTCGGTTGTTAAAATGCTAACCCTCCCAAATAACCAAAAGCAGCAAATTGGTCCATTGCCATTAATAGTAATGAAACAGTTTTATATTCATCCAAAACAAAGAAAGAATCATTATTGGTATTTTACTATTTTTATGAAGCGAGGGTTAAGATGAAGAAGAACACAAGAGGAAAGGAAGAGAGAGAGAGAGAGAACATATGTGATAGCTGTAATGTCAGTACAATTAATAATGTTGTTTCAGTTCACTTTTGTTTCGAGACAGAGAGCCCACATGTCCCTCAACAGGGACAACCCAAAAGCAGCGTAAAACCACCAAAAAGAAAACCCCCCAAACTCAAAACCTCTTTGAAACTCTTATTCCGACAGCTTCCCACTACGCTATCTTCTCTTTACTCGACTTTCCCCAACATCAAACGTGTTCAGTTCTTCCCCACAAACACATATCTCATCTCTTCTTCTTCCTCGATGATTTTAAACATGGTTGTTTATGGGTTTAATTTGTTGATTATGTTTTAAAAATAATTTTAAAAAAGGTGTTTTTAATGAGCCAATCCGCGGGACCTTAGGCTGGTCAGAAGAAGTCTGACTTATGTCTGAAACACTGCAATAAAACTGGTGATTTGTCAACTTTTTCCTTAATGGTGATTTTGAGGATTTGTTCAGCTGGAAGGAAGTGTAATAAGAGTTGCAAAATATCAGTTGAAAAATTAATTAAAGTGAGAGAAAAGCCATATTTAATAGAGGTATATTACAGTGAAAATGTTCCAGCTTTGCATGCCAACACGTTTTTAATTCACTTTTATCATGAAATTACGATCACATGATACTAACTTACAAAAACCCTTTGATCATCATCTTAATAAAACCTAAGCTAATTCTAAACTAGAAGTGTAATTTTGATCACGCAGAAATGCAAACTATATTGATATGCAGAGATGAAAAGATGATGGATTAAAATTAGTTAATGAAAATGAGATATTTATTGAGCTGAAACAACCTTAAAATCAAAAAGAAAACTACAGTTAGCAACAATGTACTCTTCAGAAACTTCAGATCATCATCACCATCCTACACTAATAATAATAACAGAATCAAAATCAGGTTCACAATCAAAAAGAAAGAAAGGCAAGAGCCCTAGTTCAATCCCTAGAGAATTTCCCATTATCATATTCTTTGATGATTTTGTTCTACTGGGGTAACATTCTTGAAGCATTTTCTTTTGGTTGGAGATTAGGTTTCTTACCAAGAGTGTACTTTTGTTATGCATCCAGACCTTAAGAACTTGCCTTTTCACCCCGGTTTCTTCACAAAATTGTTCCACAGCAGCTTCACCATGCCTTTGAATCCTCTACCCGAGCCTTTCAGCGAAACCAAGCATCTTATCCTTTTGTCAGGCGTAAATCTTGTTCTAATCTCTTCTTTAATCCTCCACCTCTACCGCCACCGCTACTAGGATTCGAAACATCTTCATCTTCTCTGCTGTAGGCACCGGCAATACCACCTCCCGACGCCGCCGGCAAGGCCAAAGGCCTTTGCTGCGGTGTTGGGCTCAGGTGCAGATACCCGGCCGGTGGCGGCGCCCTATAGTAGGGTGAAAATTGGAGGTTTGACGGTGGTGGTGATGAGGTTATAAATATTACTGCCTTCGCCTTCAGTTTCTTACGGTGAAAGTTCCTGTGACAGTTACAAGCAGCGCATTTCAAGGCGTCAAGGGTCCCTTCATCACCAGCCGCGATGAACTCGCCGCAGCCATCCACCGCGTGTCCTCCGATACTCACCGCATGGTTCTTGAGACACTCACGGTACCTTATACCGGACCCCACTTTTCTCGGCGTTGCCGAAGCCGCACCACCTTCGCCGCTGCTAAGGGGTCCTATCTTGGACCGAGCATCTGATGAGTTGCCGAGTGAGTCGTAGCCCGAGGGAAGTGGAACGGGCACACCCATTTCTTCCTCTGCTCTTTATGTTCCTCAAAATCCATTTCCGTTTTCACCGCCCACTCAGAGAAGATCTACAAAGCTGGGGCTAATTCAGCATCAGATCCACCATAGACAACAGAAAGAAGAGAGCTTAAATAAATAAAACAAAGGGTTAGTTTACTGAGTTGTTGTTTTAGCAGAGAGGGAAAGATAAGAAGGGAAGAGAGTATGGCCATGATTCGCTGGGCTAAGGCTAACCTGCAAAAGAACGGATGTCTTACTCGAAAGCCTTTCATGTGCTTTCCATTTTGTTGAAACAAGTAAGCAAACAAACATAATTTAATTTCATCTTTTTCTATATTACACTCTAATCAAAAAAAAAGTTAACTTCATTCAAGCCATTCAATAAATGATGTTTACATATGTTTTGTTGCTGTGATCCAAACATACATAACATAGTTGATTTTAAGGTTTGGAGATCCCGACTGCTAGTTTGTTGTTCTTGTAAGGAACATTTAGATTCAGGATAGATATAGAGGGTGCGTTCATATTTTTTTTTAATT
>NW_024062051.1:0-5000 GCF_006381635.1 Hibiscus syriacus
AAACCCGAAACCCAAACCCGAACCCGAAACCCGAAACCCGAAACCCGAAACCCGAAACCCGAAACCCGAAACCCGAAACCCTAAAACCCAAACCCGAAACCCGAAACCCGAACCCTAAACCCGAACCCGAAACCCGAAACCCGAAAACCCGAAACCCGAAACCCGAAACCCGAACCCGAAACCCTAAACCCAAACCCGAAACCCGAAACCGAAACCCGAAACCCGAAACCCGAAACCCGAAACCCGAAACCCGAAACCCGAAACCCGAAACCCGAAACCAACCCGAAACCCAAACCAAACCCGAAACCTAAACCAACCCGAAACCCGAAACCCGAAACCCGAAACCCGAAACCCGAAACCCGAAACCCGAACCCGAAACCCGAAACCCGAACCCGAAACCCGAAACCCGAAACCCGAAACCCGAAAACCCGAAACCCGAAACCCGAACCCGAACCCGAAACCCGAAACCCGAAACCCGAAACCCGAAACCCGAAACCAAACCCGAAACCCGAAACCCGAAACCCGAAACCCGAAACCGAAACCCGAAACCCGAAACCCGAAACCCGAAACCCGAAACCCAAACCCGAAACCCGAAACCCGAAACCCGAAACCCGAAACCCGAAACCCGAACCCGAAACCCGAAAACCCGAAACCCTAACCCAAACCCGAAACCCGAAACCAACCCGAAACCCGAAACCCGAAACCAACCCTAAACCCGAAACCCGAAACCCTAAACCACCCGAAACCCGAAACCCTAACCCGAAACCCGAAACCCGAAACCCGAAACCCGAAACCCGAAACCCGAAACCCGAAACCCGAAACCCGAAACCCAAAACCCGAAACCCAAAACCCAAACCCGAAACCCGAAACCCAAACCCGAAACCCGAAACCCTAAACCCAAACCAAACCCGAAACCCGAACCCGAAACCCGAAACCCGAACCCGAAACCCGAAACCCGAAACCCGAAACCCGAACCCTAACCCGAAACCCGAAACCCGAAACCCGAAACCCGAAACCCTAAACCCGAAACCCGAAACCCAAACCCGAAACCCAAACCCCAAACCCGAAACCCGAAACCAAACCCGAACCCGAAACCCAAACCCTAAACCCGAAACCCGAAACCCGAACCCGAAACCAACCCGAAACCCGAAACCCGAAACCCGAAACCCGAACCCTAAACCCGAAACCAAACCCAAACCCTAAAACCCGAAACCCGAACCCGAAACCCGAAACCCGAAACCCTAACCCGAAACCCGAAACCCGAAACCCGAAAAACCCGAAACCTAAACCCGAAACCCGAAAAAACCCGAAACCCGAAACCCGAAACCCAAAAAACCCAAACCCGAAACCCGAACCCGAAACCCGAAACCCTAAACCCGAAACCCGAAACCCGAAACCCGAAACCCGAACCCGAAACCCGAAACCCGAAACCCGAAACCCGAAACCCTAAAACCCTAAACCCGAAACCCGAAACCCGAAACCCGAAACCCAAAACCCGAAACCCGAACCCGAAACCCGAAACCCGAACCCGAAACCCGAAACCCGAAACCCGAAAACCCGAAACCCGAACCCGAACCCGAAACCCGAAACCCGAAACCCGAACCCGAAACCCGAAACCCGAAACCCAAACCCGAAACCCGAAACCCGAAACCCGAAACCCGAAACCCTAAACCCGAAACCCGAAACCCAACCCGAACCCAAACCCGAAACCCGAAACCCGAACCCCGAAACCCGAAACCCGAAACCCTAAACCCGAAACCCGAAACCCGAAACCCGAAACCCGAAACCCGAAACCCGAAACCCGAAACCCGAACCCGAAACCCGAAACCCGAAACCCGAAACCCGAACCCGAAACCCGAAACCCGAAACCCGAAACCCGAAACCCGAAACCCGAACCCGAAACCCGAAACCCGAAACCCTACCCTAAAACCCGAAACCCAAACCCAAAACCCGAAACCCGAAACCCAAACCCGAACCCGAAACCCGAAACCCGAAACCCGAAACCCGAAACCCAACCCGAAACCAAACCCGAAACCCGAAACCCTAAACCCGAAACCCGAAACCCGAAACCCGAAACCCGAAACCCGAAACCCGAAAACCCGAAACCCGAAACCCTAACCCTAAACCCGAAACCCGAAACCCGAAACCCGAAAACCCAAACCCTAAACCCGAAACCCAAACCCGAAACCCGAAACCCGAACCCGAAACCCGAAACCCGAAACCGAAACCCGAAACCCGAAACCCGAAACCCGAAACCCGAAACCCGAAACCCGAAACCCGAAACCCGAAACCCGAAACCCTACCCGAACCCGAAACCCAAACCCTAAAACCCGAAACCCGAAACCGAAACCCGAAACCCGAAACCCAAACCCGAACCCGAAACCCGAAACCCGAACCCGAAACCCGAAACCCGAAACCCTAAACCCGAAACCAAACCCTAAACCCGAAACCCGAAACCCGAAACCCGAAACCCGAACCCGAAACCCTAAACCCGAAACCCGAACCCGAAACCCGAAACCCGAAACCCGAAAACCCGAAACCCGAAACCCGAACCGAAACCCGAAACCCGAAACCCAACCAAACCCGAAACCCGAAACCCGAAACCCGAAACCCGAAACCCGAACCCGAAACCCGAAACCCGAAACCCTAAACCCGAAACCCGAACCCGAACCCGAAACCCGAAACCCGAACCCGAAACCCGAAACCCGAAACCCGAAACCCGAAACCCGAAACCCGAAACCCGAAACCCGAACCCGAAACCCGAAACCCTAAACCCGAAACCCGAAACCCGAACCCAACCCGAAACCCGAAACCCGAAACCCGAAACCCGAAACCCGACCCGAAACCCGAAACCCGAACCCGAAACCCGAAACCCGAAACCCTAAACCCGAAACCCGAAACCCGAAACCCGAAACCCGAAACCCGAAACCCGAACCCGAAACCCGAAACCCGAAACCCGAAAACCCTAAACCCGAACCCTAAACCCAAACCCGAAACCCTAAACCCGAAACCCGAAACCCGAAACCCGAAACCCGAAACCCGAAACCCGAACCCTAAACCCGAAACCCGAAACCCGAAACCCGAAACCCCGAAACCCGAAACCCGAAACCCGAAACCCTAAACCCGAAACCCGAAACCCGAACCCGAAACCCGAAACCCGAAACCCGAAACCCGAAACCCGAAACCCGAAACCCGAAACCCGAAACCCGAAACCCTAAACCCTAAACCCGAACCCGAAACCCTAAACCCGAAACCCGAAACCCGAAACCCGAAACCAACCCGAAACCCGAAACCCGAAACCCGAAACCCGAAACCCGAACCCGAAACCCGAAACCCGAAACCCGAAACCCGAAACCCTAAACCCGAAACCCGAAACCCAAACCCGAACCCGAAACCCGAAACCCGAAACCCAAACCCTAAACCCGAAACCCGAAACCCTAAACCGAAACCCGAAACCCGAACCCGAAACCCGAAACCCGAACCCGAAACCCGAAACCCGAAACCCGAAACCCGAAAACCCGAAACCCGAAACCCGAAACCCGAAACCCGAAACCCGAAAACCCGAAAACCCGAAACCCTAACCCGAAACCCGAAACCCGAAACCCGAAACCCGAAACCCGAAACCCTAAACCCGAAAACCGAAACCGAAACCCGAAACCCTAAACCCGAAACCCGAAACCCGAAACCCGAAACCCGAAACCCGAACCCAACCCGAAACCCTAAACCCGAAACCCGAAACCCGAAACCCGAAAACCAAACCCTAAACCCGAAACCCGAAACCCGAAACCCGAAACCCGAAACCCGAAACCCTAAACCCGAAACCCGAACCCGAAACCCGAAACCCGAAACCCGAAACCCGAAACCCGAAAACCCGAAACCCGAAACCCGAAACCCTAAACCCGAAACCCGAAACCCGAAACCCGAAACCCGAACCCGAAACCCGAAACCCGAAACCCGAAACCCGAAACCCTAAACCCGAAACCCGAAACCCGAAACCCGAAACCCGAAACCCGAAACCCGAAACCCTAACCCGAAACCCGAAACCCGAAACCCGAAACCCTAAACCCGAAACCCGAAACCCTAAACCCGAAACCCGAAACCCGAAACCCGAAACCCGAAACCCGAAACCCGAACCCGAAACCCGAAACCCGAAACCCGAAACCCGAAACCCTAAACCCGAAACCCGAAACCCGAAACCCTAAACCCGAAACCCGAACCCTAAACCCGAAACCCGAAACCCGAAACCCTAAACCCAAACCCGAAAACCCGAAACCCGAAACCCGAAACCCGAAACCCGAAACCCAAACCCGAAACCCGAAACCCGAAACCCGAAACCCGAAACCCGAACCCGAACCCTAAACCCGAACCCGAAACCCGAAACCCGAAACCCAAACCCGAAACCCGAAACCGAAACCCTAAACCCAAACCCGAAACCCGAAACCCGAAACCCGAAACCCGAAACCCGAAACCCGAAACCCGAAACCCGAAACCCGAAACCCAAACCCGAACCCGAAACCCGAAACCCAAACCCGAAACCCGAAACCCGAAACCCGAAACCCAAACCCAACCCGAAACCAAACCCGAAACCCGAAACCCGAAACCCGAAACCCGAAACCCGAAACCCGAAACCCGAAACCCTAAACCCGAAACCCGAAACCCGAAACCCGAAACCCCGAAACCCGAAACCCGAAAACCCGAAACCCTAAACCCGAAACCCGAAACCCGAAACCTAACCCGAAACCCGAAACCCGAAACCCGAAACCCAACCCGAAACCCGAAACCCGAAACCCGAAACCCGAAACCCGAAACCCGAAAACCCGAAACCCGAACCCGAAACCCAAACCCCGAAACCCGAAACCCGAAACCCGAAACCCGAACCCGAAACCCGAAACCCAAACCCGAACCCGAAACCCTAAACCCGAAACCCGAACCCGAAACCCAAACCCGAAACCCGAAACCCGAAACCCGAAACCCGAACCCGAAACCCGAAACCCGAAACC
>NW_024062051.1:25000-127428 GCF_006381635.1 Hibiscus syriacus
GAACCCTGAACCCTGAACCCTGAACCCTGAACCCTGAACCCTGAACCCTGAAACCCTGAACCTGAACCCTGAACCCTGAACCCTGAACCCTGAACCCTGAACCCTGAACCCTGAACCCTGAACCTGAACCCTGAACCCTGAACCCTGAACCCTGAACCCTGAACCCTGAACCCTGAACCCTGAACCCTGAACCCTGAACCCTGAACCCTGAACCCTGAACCCTGAACCCTGAACCCTGAACCCTGAACCCTGAACCCTGAACCCTGAACCCTGAACCCTGAACCCTGAACCCTGAACCCTGAACCCTGAACCCTGAACCCTGAACCCTGAACCCTGAACCCTGAACCCTGAACCCGAACCCTGAACCCTGAACCCTGAACCCTGAACCCTGAACCCTGAACCCGAACCCTGAACCCTGAACCCTGAACCCTGAACCCTGAACCCTGAACCCTGAACCCTGAACCCTGAACCCTGAACCCTGAACCCTGAACCCTGAACCCTGAACCCTGAACCCTGAACCCTGAACCCTGAACCCTGAACCCTGAACCCTGAACCCTGAACCCTGAACCCTGAACCCTGAACCCTGAACCCTGAACCCTGAACCCTGAACCCTGAACCCTGAACCCTGAACCCTGAACCCTGAACCCTGAACCCTGAACCCTGAACCCTGAACCCTGAACCCTGAACCCTGAACCCTGAACCCTGAACCCTGAACCCTGAACCCTGAACCCTGAACCCTGAACCCTGAACCCTGAACCCTGAACCCTGAACCCTGAACCCTGAACCCTGAACCCTGAACCCTGAACCCTGAACCCTGAACCCTGAACCCTGAACCCTGAACCCTGAACCCTGAACCCTGAACCCTGAACCCTGAACCCTGAACCCTGAACCCTGAACCCTGAACCCTGAACCCTGAACCCTGAACCCTGGACCTGGACCCTGGACCCTGGACCCTGGACCCCGAACCCTGAACCCTGAACCAACCCTGAACCCTGAACCCTGAACCCTGAACCCTGAACCCTGAACCCTGAACCCTGAACCCTGAAACCCTGAACCCTGAACCCTGAACCCTGAACCCTGAACCCTGAACCCTGAACCCTGAACCCTGAAACCCTGAACCCTGAACCCTGAACCCTGAACCCTGAACCCTGAACCCTCCCTGAACCCTACCTGAACCCTGAACCCTGAACCCTGAACCCTGAACCCTGAACCCTGAACCTGAACCCTGAACCCTGAACCCTGAACCCTGAACCCTGAACCCTGAACCCTGAACCCTGAACCCTGAACCCTGAACCTGAACCCTGAACCTGAAACCCTGAACCCTGAACCCTGAACCCTGAACCCTGAACCTGAACCCTGAACCCTGAACCCTGAACCCTGAACCCTGAACCTGAACCCTGAACCCTGAACCCTGAACCCTGAACCCTGAACCCTGAACCCTGAACCCTGAACCCTGAACCCTGAACCCTAACCCTGAACCCTGAACCCTGAACCCTGAACCCTGAACCCTGAACCCTGAACCCTGAACCCTGAACCCTGAACCCTGAACCCTGAACCCTGAACCCTGAACCCTGAACCCTGAACCCTGAACCCTGAACCCTGAACCCTGAACCCTGAACCCTGAACCCTGAACCCTGAACCCTGAACCCTGAACCCTGAACCCTGAACCCTGAACCCTGAACCCTGAACCTGAACCCTGAACCCTGAACCCTGAACCCTGAACCCTGAACCCTGAACCCTGAACCCTGAAACCCAACCCTGAACCCTGAAACCCTGAACCCTGAACCCTGAACCCTGAACCCTGAACCCTGAACCCTGAACCCTGAACCCTGAACCCTGAACCCTGAACCCTGAACCTGAACCCTGAACCCTGAACCCTGAACCCTGAACCCTGAACCCTGAACCCTGAACCCTGAACCCTGAACCCTGAACCCTGAACCCTGAACCCTGAACCCTGAACCCTGAACCCTGAACCCTGAACCCTGAACCCTGAACCCTGAACCCTGAACCCTGAACCCTGAACCCTAACCCTGAACCCTGAACCCTGAACCCTGAACCCTGAACCCTGAACCCTGAACCCTGAACCCTGAACCCTGAACCCTGAACCCTGAACCCTGAACCCTGAACCCTGAACCCTGAACCCTGAACCCTGACCCTGAACCCTGAACCCTGAACCCTGAACCCTGAACCCTGAACCCTGAACCCTGAACCCTGAACCCTGAACCCTGAACCCTGAACCCTGAACCTGAACCCTGAACCCTGAACCCTGAACCCTGAACCCTGAACCCTGAACCCTGAACCCTGAACCCTGAACCCTGAACCCTGAACCCTGAACCCTGAACCCTGAACCCTGAAACCCTGAACCCTGAACCCTGAACCCTGAACCCTGAAACCCTGAACCCGAACCCTGAACCCTGAACCCTGAACCCTGAACCCTGAACCCTGAACCCTGAACCCTGAACCCTGAACCCTGAACCCTGAACCCTGAACCCTGAACCCTGAACCCTGAACCCTGAACCCTGAACCCTGAACCCTGAACCCTGAACCCTGAACCCTGAACCCTGAACCTGAACCCTGAACCCTGAACCCTGAACCCTGAACCCTGAACCCTGAACCTGAACCCTGAACCCTGAACCCTGAACCCTGAACCCTGAACCCTGAACCCTGAACCCTGAACCCTGAACCCTGAACCTGAACCCGAACCCTGAACCCTGAACCCTGAACCCTGAACCCTGAACCCTGAACCCTACCCTGAACCCTGAACCCTGAACCCTGAACCCTGAACCCTGAACCCTGAACCCTGAACCCTGAACCCTGAACCCTGAACCCTGAACCCTGAACCCTGAACCCTGAACCCTGAACCCTGAACCCTGAACCCTGAACCCTGAACCCTGAACCCTGAACCCTGAACCCTGAACCCTGAACCCTGAACCCTGAACCCTGAACCCTGAACCTAACCCTGAACCCTGAACCCTGAACCCTGAACCCTGAACCCTGAACCCTGAACCCTGAACCCTGAACCCTGAACCCTGAACCCTGAACCCTGAACCTGAACCCTGAACCTGAACCCTGAACCCTGAACCCTGAACCCTGAACCTGAACCCTGAACCCTGAACCTGAACCCTGAACCCTGAACCCTGAACCTGAACCCTGAACCCTGAACCCTGAACCCTGAACCCTGAACCCTGAACCCTGAACCCTGAACCCTGAACCCTGAACCCTGAACCCTGAACCCTGAACCCTGAACCCTGAACCCTGAACCCTGAACCCTGAACCCTGAACCCTGAACCCTGAACCCTGAACCCTGAACCCTGAACCCTGAACCCTGAACCCTGAACCCTGAACCCTGAACCCTGAACCCTGAACCCTAACCCTGAACCCTGAACCCTGAACCCTGAAACCCTAACCCTGAACCCTGAACCCTGAACCCTGAACCCTGAACCCTGAACCTGAACCCTGAACCCTGAACCCTGAAACCCTGAACCCTGAACCTGAACCCTGAACCCTGAACCCTGAACCCTGAAACCTGAACCCTGAACCTGAACCCTGAACCCTGAACCCTGAACCTGAACCCTGAACCCTGAACCCTGAACCCTGAACCCTGAACCCTGAACCCTGAACCCTGAAACCCTGAACCCTAACCCGAACCCTGAACCTGAACCCTGAACCCTGAACCCTGAACCCGAACCCTGAACCTGAACCCTGAACCCTGAACCCTGAAACCTGAACCTGAACCCTGAACCCTGAACCCTGAACCCTGAACCCTGAACCCTGAACCCTGAACCCTGAACCTGAACCCTGAACCCTGAACCCTGAACCCGAACCCTGAACCCTGAACCTGAACCCTGAACCCTGAACCCTGAACCCTGAACCCTGAACCCTGAACCTGAACCCTGAACCCTGAACCCTGAACCCTGAACCTGAACCCTGAAACCTGAACCCTGAACCCTGAACCCTGAACCCTGAACCCTGAACCCTGAACCCTGAACCCTGAACCCTGAACCCTGAACCCTGAACCCTGAACCTGAACCTGAACTGAACCCTGAACCCTGAACCCTGAACCTGAACCTGAACCCTGAACCCTGAACCCTGAACCCTGAACCCTGAACCCTGAACCTGAACCCTGAACCTGAACCTGAACCCTGAACCCTGAACCCTGAACCCTGAACCCTGAACCCTGAACCCTGAAAACCTGAACCCTGCGAACCCTGAACCCTGAAACCTGAACCCGAACCCTGAACCTGAACCCTGAACCCTGAACCCTGAACCCTGAACCCCTGAACCCTGAACCCTGAACCCTGAACCCTGACCCTGAACCCTGAACCCTGAACCCTGAACCCTGAACCCTGAACCCTGAACCCTGAACCCTGAACCCTGAACCCTGACCCTGAACCCTGAACTGAACCCTGAACCCTGAACCCTGAACCCTGAACTGACCCTGAACCCTGAACCCTGAACCCTGAACCCTGAACCCGAACCCTGAACCCTGAACCCTGAACCCTGAACCCTGAACCCGAACCCTGAAACCCTGACCCTGACCCTGAACCCTGAACCCTGAACCCTGAACCCTGAACCCTGAACCCTGAACCCTGACCCGAACCCTGAACCCTGAACCCTGAACCCGAACCCTGAACCCTGAACCCTGAACCCTGAACCCTGAACCTGACCCTGAACCTGAACCCTGAACCCTGAACCCTGAACCTGACCCTGAACCCTGAACCCTGAACCCTGAACCCTGAACCCGAACCCTGACCCTGAACCCTGAACCCTGAACCTGAACCCTGAACCTGAACCCTGAACCCTGAACCCTGAACCCTGAACCCTGAACCCTGAACCCTGAACCCTGAACCCTGAACCCTGAACCCTGAACCTGAACCCTGAACCCTGAACCCTGAACCCTGAACCCTGAACCCTGAACCCTGAACCTGAACCCTGAACCCTGAACCCTGAACCCTGAACCCTGAACCCTGAACCCTGAACCCTGAACCCTGAAACCCTGAACCCTGAACCCTGAACCCTGAACCCTGACCCTGAACCCTGAACCTGAACCCTGAACCCTGAACCTGAACCTGAACCCTGAACCCTGAACCCTGAACCTGAACCCTGAACCCTGAACCCTGAACCCTGAACCCTGAACCCTGAACCTGAACCCTGAACCCTGACCCTGAACCCTGAACCCTGAACCCTGAACCCTGAACCCTGAACCCTGACCCTGAACCCTGAACCCTGAACCCTGAACCCTGAACCCTGAACCCTGAACCCTGAACCCTGAACCCTGAACCCTGAACCCTGAACCCTGAACCTGAACCCTGAACCCTGAACCCTGAACCCTGAACCCTGACCCTGAACCCTGAACCCTGAACCCTGAACCCTGAACCCTGAACCCTGAACCCTGAACCCTGAACCCTGACCTGAACCCTGAACCCTGAACCCTGAACCCTGAAACCTGAACCCTGAACCCTGAACCCTGAACCCTGAACCCTGAACCCTGAACCCTGACCCTGAACCTGAACCCTGAACCCTGAACCCTGAACCCTGAACCCTGAACCCTGAACCTGAACCCTAACCCTGAACCCTGAACCCTGAACCCTGAACCCTGAACCCTGAACCCTGAACCCTGAACCCCTAACCTGAACCCTGAACCCCTGAACCCTGAACCTGAACCTGAACCTGAACCCTGAACCCTGAACCCTGAACCCTGAACCCTAACCCTGAAAACCCTGAACCCTGAACCCTGACCCCTGAAACCCTAACCTGAACCCTGAAACCCTGAACCTGAACCCTGAACCTGAACCCTGAACCCTAACCCTGAACCCTGAACCCTGAACCCTGAACCCTGAACCCTGAACCCCTGAACCCTGAACCCTGAACCTGAACCCTGAACCCTGAACCCTGACCCTGAACCCTGAACCCTGAACCCTGAACCCCTGAACCCTGAACCCTGAAACCCTGAACCCTGAACCTAAACCCTGAACCCTGAACCCTGAACCCTGACCCTGAACCCTGAACCTGAACCCTGAACCCTGAACCCTGAACCTGAACCCTGAACCCTGACCCTGCTGAACCCTGAACCCTGAACCCTGAACCCTGAACCCTGACCCTGAACCCTGAACCCTGAACCCTGAACCCTGAACCCTGAACCCTGACCCTGAACCCTGAACCCTGACCCTGAACCCTGAACCCTGAACCCTGAACCCTGAACCCTGAACCCCCTGAACCCTGAACCCTGACCCTGAACCCTGAACCCTGAACCCTGAACCCTGAACCCTGAACCCTGAACCTGAACCCTGACCCTGAACCCTGAACCCTGAACCCTGAACCCTGAACCCTGAACCCTGAACCCTGAACCTGAACCCTGAACCCTGAACCCTGAACCCTGAACCCCCTGAACCCTGAACCCCCTGAACCCTGAACCCTGAACCCTGAACCCTGAACCCTGAACCCTGAACCCTGAACCCTGAACCCTGAACCCTGAACCCTGAACCCTGAACCCTAACCCTGAACCTGAACCCTGAACCCTGAACCCTGAACCCTGAACCCTGAACCCTGAACCCTGAACCCTGAAAACCTGAACCCTGAACCCTGACCCTGAACCCTGACCCTGAACCCTGAACCCTGAACCCTGAACCCTACCCTGAACCCTGAACCCTGAACCTGAACCCTGAACCCTAACCCTGAACCCTGAACCCTGAACCCTGAACCGAACCCCGAACCCGAACCCCGAACCCCGAAACCCGAACCCCGACCCCGAACCCGAACCCCGAACCCCGAACCCCGAACCCCGAACCCCGAACCCCGACCCCGAGCCCCGAGCCCCGACCCGAGCCCCGAGCCCCGAGCCCCGAGCCCCGAGCCCCGAGCCCCGAGCCCCGAGCCCCGAGCCCCGAGCCCCGAGCCCCGAGCCCGAGCCCCGAGCCCCGATCCCCGAGCCCCGACCCCGAGCCCCGAGCCCCCGAGCCCCGAGCCCCGAGCCCCGAGCCCGAGCCCGAGCCCGGCCCCGAGCCCCGAGCCCCGAGCCCCGACCCCGAGCCCCGAGCCCCGAGCCCCGCCCCGAGCCCGAGCCCGAGCCTGTAACATACTTTTCGACGATAATTCTTTCTTAATTCATTCTCACGACTTACATTATCTAGAGATTGCGTGAATTGGATGCATACCCCACAATAAAATTATAAAAACCCCAAACCCAAAATCTAAAACCAATATCGTAGACCCTGAACCATAAACTCTCAACCCTCAACCCCAGACCCTTGGTCGATTATAACATTTCGTTTTTGACGTTAATTCATTCTTAATTGATTCTCACGTCTTACATTATCTAGAGATTTTCCACAATAAAATTATAAAAACCCTAAACCCCTAAGCCTCAGACCCCAACAACCAAAATCCAAAACCGAGACCCTAGACCTCAAACCTTAAACCATTTATAACATTTCATTTTTGACATTAATTCATTCTTAATTGATTCCCACGTCTTACAACATCTAGAGATTTCGTGTATTTGATTCACACTCCATAATAAAATTATAAAAAAAACTTGAATCCTAAATCTCAAACCCCAAATCCAACCTCAAGCCTTGCATCGAGACACAAGCCAAAAACCTAAACCCCCAAATATAGGTACCGGCTACACTTGATCCTCAAACCCCGAGCCCAAAAACTCAAACTCAAAACACGAACAAATATCGATCGATTTTAAATATTATTTACAATTTATTAATGAATATTTTATTGTTATTTAATATTTTAATTATTAATTAAATTGTTTTAATACTTACCCATAATGCTGATGATAAATGAAAGCGAAAATTGCAAGGGAGTAAAAAAGGGAGTAAAAGGCCTCCATGCGAACTCCCCTCCGAAACACTATTTTTGTTAACAAGTTCGGGTGACATGCAATGCAAAGATCTTTGATGACAAGTTCAAGACCATTTGCCCTTATATATTACACATCCTTTTCATTCACAAACCAACTTCCGATCCAAGATCTCTATCGTATAACATCATAAATCATTGATTTATTCCTGCAACGCTTCTCAAAGATCAAAAACAGGAACCACGAGCAAAGATCAATCGGTTCACCATGGCTGTAATATTCCAAAAGTAAAGAATAAATAACAAATTTACAAGGATAATTCTTCTGAAGGATTAGAAAAACAGAATTACATACATATTAAAAAAAGATATCCATATATAGATTATGTTTTCCAGGCTGTACTGTTTATGTCATAAAACATAAATAAAAACGTTGTTGATTTTATTATTATTTAAATAATAAAATTTATAAAAAATTATCTAAAACATTATTATTTCTATTTAAAACATTAATAATTTTTAATATTTTCGGTAAAATTTATAATAATAACAAAAATGATGGAAAAAATAATAAAACCGGTAAAACATTCAATAATAACAAAATCGATAGAAATAATAATATTTTTAATAATTTTTTACTAATTTTATTATTTAAATAATAACAAAACCGATAATATTTTCTAACTATATATTAAATCTGCCCCACGTGATATTTTCCGTTGCTGTTGCAGTTTAAAATGTCTTGAAAAGGCGTTTGAAAATTTTAGGGAAAATATATATAATAAAACAGGCATGAGAAGTAAAATATGCAGTTAATGCTAGTGCCTGATATTTTGACACTAATTTAAAGAACGTGTGATGTATTTGAAAATCGAAATATAGAAATAATTTAAAGATATATATAATCTTTCACAAATAAAATCTCCTTCGGTTTTTGTTAAAAAAAAATCTCCTTCACTTATTAGCAAGAACGTGGAAGAATAACAAAAGGAAACTAGAGTAGACAACTTCAACACATTTATACACATTTATAAAAAATATATATATAGTTTGTTTCATATAAAATATTTTTTAAAAAACATTTTCCTCACTTTTCAGTGTTTGGTTGGAGGAAAACAGATTGATCAATATAAAACATTTTTCTGATCAACAGAATTTTCTTTGGATTTTCTAGAAAATGACTGGTTTAATTTTCCGTAAGTCATTTTCCAAACTTTTCACTTCAACGCATAAATACTCAAAATAATATTATTTTAATATTAATATGATATTTTATTATCATTTTAATAAAAATATTAATTATTAACATATTTAAAATATATTTATTAATATTTTTAATAATATAATATAATAATATTATTATTACAATAATATATGATACTATTATATTCTTATGTTAATAATATATAATAAATTATTAATAAAAGTTATATTATTTACTAATTTCTTAAAATAATATTATTGAATTATTAATAGTGAATACTTTTATTTATGTATTTAATATTAATATAATAGTTTAATAATATTATAAAAATTATTTAAAATATATTTATTAATAATTTCAATATAATTTATCATTTTTTTATTTTAATAGAATATACTAAAGTTAATATTTTTATTTATAAAATTATAGAAATAATATTTTAATAGTATTAGCATAAATAGTATTAAATAAATTATTCTAATATTTTTAAAATAATAATATTAAGTTTTTGTAATAAATAATATTATTTATTATATTTTATATTTGCAATAAATAATTTCTAAAAAATTTATCAATTAGTGGAAAATGGTTTGCATAACATCTTTCAAACACCATAAAATATTTTTCATAAAATGTTTTCCAGAAGTTGTAATTTATTTTACGTAAAATATTTTCTGAAAAATGTGTACCTATTTGACTCTGAGAAACAGGGAGATTATCGTGAAGAACAATGACGGTTCTGGTAGGAACAATCACAGATACTTGTTGCACCCCTTCAATTGATTTTAATATGTTTTCTATCAGCGGAACCTCAGACGAATAGCATAGTCCCAACACATCAAAGAAGCTCTTCTGCAGACTTTTCTCATTTCCATCCATTCTTTTTCTTCTGAAAAATTAAAATTAAAAAAGCTGATCCATTTTGAGTTTGGAAAAAGGGTGTTGAGGGTTTGAATGCTAATGGAATTCCAAATAAACATAATTTGAGCAATGGAATTAAAAAAAATCTGAAAATGTTTTGGGTTGAAAGTCACTGTGATGAGCCCAAAAGGGAGATATTGGAGGTAGAAACATTATCTTGGTAATCAGAGGAGTGATAGAATTGGTTGAGAGACAGCTAGGGAGGGTTTAAGTAGGGATGATCGGCCCACTAAGATGACACGATTAAGAAGGAAATAAGACAAAATAAAGTGAATGGCAATAGTTTTAAAAAATCTATAGTGAAAATTTTGGATGGGACTGGGTCTGGGAAATATAATGGATTTATCTCTCTCACCCAAATAAATGAGTTTGCGATGGAATCCACGTTTATTTTTCCGTATTTTGTTAACCATATTGTTTTTTTTAAATAAGATTTTTATTATCCAAAGGAAACAGAAACTTCTACAAAAGAACCAATCCAATCAATGGAAACAAGATCAAGGGAAAACTATGAACAACAAAATCAGATTATACCCCAATTGTTGCATAAATCTAAATTAGCGCTATCTAATCTATTAATGTTTCTGCTACTTAAGTGAGTACTAATAATGTGTTTGATTGCAAGAAGAACTTCCTCCTCGGTTCTATAAGTACCTCTGAAAAGCCGATGATTTCTTTCCTCCCAAAATTGTATAGTTGAAAGCACACCAAGAGAGCTTTAAAATGCTGGTAATAAGCGATTTTCCTTTCCAAGTTGCAGACGCCCAGATCAATAAGTTAGACCAGGATAATTAAGGTTTGTGAATACCAGAAAGAAGAAGAAGGGAACGCCATATGGAGCCAGCTATCTTACAATTAGCAAAAAGATGATTTCTGGTTTCGTTAGTTTCAGAACACAAGATGCACTGAGAATTAACAGTGACTCCAAACTTCTGCAGTCTGTCTTTAGTGGGCAAACGGTCCAGAATTATCATCCAAGTGATGATGTTGTGCATAGGGATGTGCATTAGGTACCAAATCAGTTTCTGCCAGGAAACTTTGCTGTTCTTTAATCGAACATCTTCCCATAAGCTTTTAGTACACTTAAATCCTGCAGACATAATAGGATAAGCAAGGGATCGAAGCTTTATGATTCTCTTAAATGTCCAGCTAGAGTTAGAAGGAATGTCCATGGTCCAGAAGTTTTGCTGCTTTATAATGTAATTTTGAGTCCATGCAACCCAGAGAGAACCCTCCCCAGCCAGAAGGTTCTTGATAAGAATGATCGTGCAGACTTTGTTCCAGGACTTAATGTCCTTAATCCCCAATCCACCTTCAGAATTTGGAGAACATATACGATCCCAACTCTAGCTCCAGATGCAGGGATGTCAGAACCTTTCCAAAAAAACCTGGAGTAAATTTGTTCAATCTTTTTTATGATCAATTAAGGTAAAATCAGATGCCTACACCAATAATTAGCAACAGAGAAGAGAATGATTTTGACCAATTCGATTCTGCCTGCATAACTAAGTTTCAGCTTTGACCATTGGTGAAGTCTGGAGTTAATCTTTTCAATGAGAGGCTGACAGTCTTTGGAAGAAAGCTTCTTGGTAACCAGGGGAATTCCAAAATATCTAACAGGCAAGACACCAAGCTTGAATCCCGAACAGGAAATAATGTTATCAATTTCATGAGCAAAAATTCCAACAGTGAAGATTTCACTCTTTAAGGCATTAAGTTTAAGACCAGAAAGCTCATAAAAAGAGTTGAGGATAGTAATGACACTCATGACTGAATCAAGGTTTCTATTGTAGAAAATAAGAAGGTCGTCAGCAAAGGTTAAGTGAGTAAGGCCAATTTTCTTACACTTAGGGTGAAAGCTGAAAATCCCTTTAGTAACAGCATAGTTGAGCATTTTAGAAAGGACATTCATAACAAGAACAAACAACAGAGGGGATAAGGGGTCACCTTGTCTGATGCCTTTGGCACCCTTGAAAAAACCAATCAAACTTCCATTAAATGCAATGGAATAACTAGAATTGGAGTAGCAAGCAACAATCCAGTCAATAAGAGAATGAGGTAAGTCAAGAGCCTTAAGGATATTAGGGATGAGACTCCAATGAACAGAATCAAAAGCTTTTTGGAGGTCAATCTTGATTGCACACCGAGGTGAAATATTTTTCCTCCCGTACCCTCTCACAATTTCTTGAGCAAGAATGGTATTATCAACAATATTTCTCCCTCTAACAAAAGCAGACTGATTTGGAGAAATAATCTGAGGAAGTAGAAAAGTAATTCTCTTGACAGTAGTTTTAGTGATAGCCTTGTATATGACAGAGCAGCAAGAGATGGGTCGATAGTCCGAAACTTTGCAAGGATTAGGAATTTTAGGAATTAAGGCAATGGAAGTTGCATTGAAGGCAGGATAGATTATAGACTCCTTGAAGAAGAACTTAATAGCTTCAATCACATCTTCACCAATCACAGACCAAGCGTTCTTGAAGAAAAGAGGCGTAAAACCATCAGGTCCAGGGGCCTTATCATTGCCTTGGCTAAAAATTGCTTCTATAATCTCTTGGGAAGTGACTTCCTTTGAGATTCCTTCATAGATATTACTATTAGGAATAGTATGAAGCATGTCTTTAAGCAGACTAACTGGGCAGTTAGAGACTTTAGGATCATAAGTACCAAGGATGTTTTTGAAGAAATTTATGAATTCAGTGGACATGTCTTCGAATGTATCTAATCTCCTTCCCTGGTTATCAATAAGGGCTCTTATGGTGTCTTTTTTATTCTTTGTTGCAATAACAGAATAAAAAAACTTAGAATTTTTGTCCCCCTCTTTAAGCCAATGAGTTTTAGCTTTTTTGCTTTAGGAACATAACCTCAGCTTCCTCTAAAGATTTTAGTTCCCTTTGTAATCTGAGTTCCTTTTCAATGGGTTCTAAACCTCTTAAAGAAAGCAGTTGCTAGTTTTCGATTTCAACCTGTTTCCCCTAACCCGAGCAGAAATATCACTGAAAGAATCCCTGTTGAGCTATTTAAGGCTGGTTTTAAGTCTTTTAAGCTTGAGAAAGAGCTTCTTCATAGGATTTTCTTGACAAGGAAGATACCAAGATTGAATGACAATGTTCAAGAAACTATGGTGAAGAGTCCAACAGTTGAAGAATTTAAAAGGCTTAGGTTTGTTGAGTTGAATCTCTTTATTCAGATTAACCAATGCCATACAATGATCAGAAGCACCAGGAGCCAAGAATTCAACAAAAGAAAGAGAAAATGATTCAAACCACAAGGGGTTTATGAGCACACGATCACGTTTCCTAGCAAGGAAATTACCAGATTGTTTATTACTCCATGAAAAAGTAAGACCAAAATAACGATGGTCTTGAAGATGAAGATCATGAGAGACTTCTTGAAAATCAATCATATCAGTGGAATAAAACAAGCCCAACTGTTTATGATTAGAGTTTTCTTGAGGGTACAAGGTGACATTGAAATCCCCTCCCAAGATCCAAGGAAAATTAGAATACCTAGATTCAATGAATCTAAGATCGTGCCAAAGGCTTCTTCTAGCTACTCCATCGTTGTGACCATAAATCCCAATGAGCAGAAACTTAGTATTGTTGAAAGAGCATTCAATAGTAATGGTTTGGGCAGTGGTATAGCGTAGGGAAACATCCAAACCTTTCTTCCAAATTATCCAAATTCTTCCGTTCAAAGCAAAATCATAATTACAAAAAGCATTCCAGTTCTTAAATTTGGAATCGATAATATCAACAAATTTATCAGCCTTGACTCTGGTTTCCAGTAAACAAAAAATATCTACATTGTGTTGAGTAGCCCTTCTAAGGACATTACCCTGCTTTAGGGGATTATTCAATCCCCTAACATTCCAAAAGGCAACATTCATATATCAGGAGATGAGGAAGGAGCATCCCCTTCTTACTAACCACTAAAGTACTTTTAACCTTATCAAGGTGAGTTTTCTTTTTGAATTTGAGTTCTTTTAATTGTTTTATTTATACTATAAATTCAATAATAATTATATTAAATTCGAATTCAAACATTTTAATATTCCATTTTCAACCTAAACTATATAAATATTAGATTAAATTACTACTTAAAGTTTAATACTCCGTTGGAGGGTTGAGTCTGCCCCTCTTCTTCTCCCCTCATGTCAGTCTCACCCCAAAATCACCCCTTCAACCTTTGGCTACTTTACCAGTTGGCTAATTAATGGCCACATATTCTGCAACTTCCTTCCCCCACTATGCATGGTCAGCTAAAACAAAAGGCATTGCAGGATTTTTGATTTTCTCATAAATAATTTGATCCAACTCAAATATTACTTTGTGCTGTTTCAGACGTCGCCCAAGCTTTCCTCTTTCTCGTTCATGTTGCTTGTCTACTTCAAAATATATACATAAAAAACTTTATCTGATTAAATATAAATAACTTGATTTTAAAGAATAATTAAGTTAAAAGTGAAAAAATAATTTAAAAATGTTAGTTTAGCATCACTATTAATTTTTTAACGATGAACAAAATAGAAACAAAATGTAATATTATGTTTGATTTTAAAGAAAAATAATAATTAAATGATTAAAACGGAAATAAAATAATAAGTGAGTGACAAAATAAATAATTTATTCTTTTTAATTATATATAAATTTATAGTTTTAGTCTCTCAGCAAATGGGGGTCCTGGGCGAGTGCCCCTTTCACCCATGCTCAGGGACGGGTCTGGTTGAGAGTTATTTTTAAATAAATATTATCTTGTACTTATCAAAGAGTAGTAAAAAAACTTTGATGTAAATTATATTTGTGTTTTCATATTTATTTTCCTTTTATATATTCAAAAAACAAATTATCTTGCGTTGTAAATAGCGTTTTTTTTCATTTGCCATATTTTAGATGGTTATAAAAATTTTATATATTTAAAAATTTCATACATTAGATTTAACTTGGAAAATTCCATTCCGACGTCCTGGTTTTCCTTTCCGTCGTTATTTGAGGAATACATGTAATATTCAATAAACATGGGTCGAAACGATTTTTGATTTTTTTTTAAAAAACACTACATGGATTAATTTTTAATTAAAAAAATGTGATTTAAAAAAATCTCGTCTCAAAAAATTTAGGATTCTTTTTTAAAAATAAATTGAAAACGATAGGAAGAGTAGCCATCAATATTTGATTAGGGTGTGGTTGAGCATCCCTAAAAGTTTAGTCATTTTAATAAGATTTAATTTTTAAAAATTATTAAAACAACGTTTTAAGGCCTACGTACAAAAAAATTGAGTTTGGGAGTCGATTACGAGTGGGAAATGATTAACGCTCCCACAATGTCCTAAATTGGTACCTAGTCGATTAATTAATTATATTTTCAATGAAATCTACATGTTCTAATTTAATTTAATTTAAGATCTCTTCAAATAAAATTTCTTTGAATTTTGGAACAAAACATAATAATATTTAATTATTTCCTATCGAGAAGAAACGACCTTTCATACCTTAAAGCAGTCAATTCCTACTCCAATCGAAATAAAGAAATATTATAATTTCATTCTAAAGTTAAATTAAAATCAATTCAAATGCATGGATGCTAATAAGATAATACAAGTTAAATTAAAAGTTATCAATCCTTTTTAGAAAGAAGAATAATATTTGATTGTTTAAAGACATTGAGATTGAACCTTTTATAAGTTCTAAAGATATTTTCTTGAAGAATTTAAATAAACGAACATTTTTTCTCTCGTTTCCAAATTTTAATTGTGGTCAAATTTTAGGATTTCACTTGACATGATACACTTTCATTTTAAAATTGTCAGAAACAACTTTCTCATATGTTAAAACATTCATTCTACGACAACCTTAAAATGAAAAGAGTTTACCCTTAGTCCAATTATTTGGTCAGATCAAGTAACGCTTATTAGGGTATAATCATTCGCATACTCAAACATATGTAAAAGAGAAAATAATTTCAGTGACCGAAAATGCCTTATAATATACGATTTTAACCAATTTTTTTTAGATTTGCGAAAATGACCAACAAATTCGCAATGTGATCTCAAATTCGCAACGCGAACTCCAATTTCGCAACACAGGTTTCAAATTCGCAACGCGAATTCTCGAATTTCGTAACTCGAATTTCGCAACGCTAATTACCGATATAGGTAATTAGCGTTGCGAAAATGAAATTCGCAACGCGAATAGTTAAATCGCAACGATATTATGTAATTCTCAACGCGAATAGGTAAATCGCAACGATAATATGTAAATCGCAACCCGAATTCTCCAAATTCGCAACTCGAATTTCGTAACGCTAATTACCGATATAGGTAATTAGCGTTGCGAAAACAAAGTTCACGTTGCGATGTAACTATTCACGTTGCAAATTTGACTTTCACGTTACGAATTTGATTTTCGCAACGCTAATTACCGATGCCTATATCGGTAATTAGCGTTGCGAATTTGGAGAATTCGCGTTGCGAATTTAGAAAATCGCAACGTAATTACCTATATCGGTAATTAGCGTTGCAAAATTCGAGTTGCGAAAACGAAATTCGCAACGCGATTCTCCAAAATCGCAACGCGAATTTCATTTTTGCAACGCTAATTACCTATATTGGTAATTAGCGTTGCGAAATTCGAGTTACGAATTTAGAATCTGTGTTGCGAATTTGAGATCGTATTGCAAATTTGTTGGTCATTTTCGCAAATAAAAAAAAATTGGTTAAAATCATATATTATAAGGTGTTTTCGGTCATTGAAATTATTTTCTCTAAGTAAAAATACCCTAAACCCCAAAAAATTAGCCTAGAACCAAAAAAATCCGCCCACCTCCTGTGTCTCTTCCCACGCGGTGACCCAGGAACCCAAAGCCCGACAGCAATGAAAAGGCATATGCCAGTTGACCCGTTTACACATTGTTTACTTGTTTTAAAAACTATTTCCTGTTTGGTTTTTTCACCAATGTGGGATTTTGCTCTACACAGATAAAACGGTGGCAGACAATGATGCACCCCAAGTCGAATAAAACTGAGCATCAATTGCAAATAAGAGCAGTATTTTGGTTTATCCAGTGAAGTTAGTGTTGTTTATTTTTTTTTATTTTTTTCTTTTTTCGTTTATGTACTGGATAAATGCAAGGAAAAGGTTATCACGAGGAGAACCAATCTGCGAGTCTCATGGTCTCATGAAAGCAAATGAGTTCTTGGATTTGAGATCTTTTCCTGAAGAAAAGAAAACCCCCCTTGATTTTCTTGTAAATATGTGGGTTAAAATCCACAATATTGATGAAGAAGAAGCTTTTTCAATTTTTATGGAGCTTTCTGATAAGAACCTACTCACTCTGGTCAAAGATGCTCAGTATGTTACTTAAATCTTTGCATAAATTCTTTGTAATATATTTTACAGAATTGGCATATTGGACATTATAATTCCAACAAATATTGTATCATTCCAACCTCCCAATTTGCTTACCCTTTATCCCTTAGTAGAGAACATATGACTGAACCATTGTCATCCTCGTTGGGTCCTAGTAAATGCACAGTGATTAGTTTGGGGTTTCTATTGACCAACCTGATATTCAAGACATCTCTTTCCATTTATTGCTAATTGATTTTAAGTTGGAAATTTGATAATTAGTGTTCTGCTTTTGTGAAATCTTGAACTTCTAGATTTGTGCCATTTTTTGAACTATAATTTGGTATTCTGTTTGATACTTGCTTGCGGCACAATTCTCACTTTCTCAGTTTAGGAAGTTCTGAGCTTCCGTAAAATGATACAAAGATGAGTTTGGTTTGACATTCCAACTCATTAACTCAATGGTTATGTTTCAACATGTTAAGTGTAGAATGTAACCGAATAAGATATTGTAGAAAGTGGGTATGGGAAAGAGAATTTACTGAGTCCAGTGCCTGAAATTCACAAAGATTGAAATTAAATTTAGTAACACAGTTTAATTCACCATAAAGCTTACTAACATAAATGAGATTGTAAGCATAGTTGAGTGACTAGGTTGTAGATTGTACTGAATCTTTCAAAAACACTAATATCACTTGTCATATGGTCCGAGGCTTCACAATCCACATTCCAATATTTTTTTGCAGCAAGAGTTGCAAAGAAGAAAATACTTTCGTGTGCCATCAAACCGCTATGCTGAGGCAATTGCAGCATTTTTTTTGCCTTTGCGTCTGTTGTTTTTGTTTATGACATGTTACAGGTATATGTTTCTAAGTCTGCCTGTGAGCGTTTGAGTGAGAAAATCACATAATATAGATTTTTGGGAGAATGACCACTTGTAATTTCTGGATCTTTCAGTGGTGGATTTTCTAATACTTTGTCATGGTTCCTTGGACTCGGTGTTTGGGGTTGAGTATTTTAGATATTTTTTGAGGTTTCGAGGTTACAGCTCAATGCCTCGAAGACAGAACTCTTGGCTTGTGGGGTGAATGAGAAGAATCTTAATAATATCCTTGTTGCCATTAGCTTTCGATTGTGGTCTTTGCTATCCTTGGTTCCATTAATGGTGGCAGGATATTGGATTTAGCGTGGAGTAAGCAAATAATGGTGGGGAAAAAACAGTAAGTTGGAGAAATATAGTTCCTTTGTTGCTTGATGATTTTCTGGTTTATTTTCTTGAGTTGCAGTCATGGATTTTATTTTTGTTGTCGCTTTTTGAATCTCTTTTCTAACCTATTCTTAAATTTCTTCGGCATCTTTGATCATTATTCAGCAAATATTACCTTACCGGCGTTGTGAGTCAGAGCGAGTAAGTTATTGGATCACTGCACTGGGTATGAAATGTTAAGTTTACCTCGGGAGACTTTTAATTATCCCATTGTATGTTCATGTGTATATATAGGGGAACTTCAGCACATGCATGGCTGGAAACTACACTCTCATCTGGGATAATTCATATTCAACATTTTTCAAAAAAGTATGTAGTGGTGGCATTTGGGGATTTGTTCATTTTCTCCTTAATGTTACATTTTCGCTTTTGCTTGATTTGATTTTTTGCGCAACTCTGAAGGCTTTTGAATACCACAATCGCTTCTATGCATTTGAATAACACGTAACAGTTGATGCATAACGCACTCTGTTGTTTAGTTAAGTTCTGTTTGATAATTGAATTGTATTCAGGGGCGTGGCTGAGCATGAGCTAAGTGCGCAACGGCGCAGAGCCTCAAAAAATAGGAGTTCCGAAATAGAGTATATCTATTAGTTGTTGACATTAAGAAGCAGAAAAATAGGTATAGAATAGTGGTTAGATCATTCGGCCCATGATTTTGTTGATCATAAGTTCAAATCTTGTTAACAAGCAAAATTATTTTTGGGAAAAACAAGTTCAAATTTACACATGGGCTCAGAATAGAGTATATCTATCAATTTTTTAAGTTAATGAAATTTGTCATTTATTATTTCAGAAAAATAAGTTCGAGATCTAAGGCTCTTTTACAAGAATTTATACAAGACCTCCAACAACCTAACCACGATCATGATTGTATTGGTTTTCATATGGCTTCGTACGACCTAAAAATGGTATTGTTGAGATGGTTTATCAGAGAAATTGTTAGCACGTTGGATTCTTGTTCAAGAATAAAAAAAAGGCCGATTACTCTTATTAAACTTGTAAATCGTAGTAGTATTGATCTAAATCTGATTGGTTGGTTGGACAGGCCATTCGATACAAAGTGGATTGTATTCCTCCTGTTCTGGAGGATGACTTGGAAGAATGATAATGGTACCCTGGCTTGGCCTTGATGCCAACAATTTCGTGTCTTGTATTTTCATGTTCAATCAGATGCGACATTTTACGTGTTAATTTTATGTTGTTGCGCAACCATTACCCTATGCACATCTGTTTGACTGACAACAAAAACGAAAAAAATTTCTTTGAATAATGTAATTGTATATCATAATAGTGGCGCAATTCGCATCTGATCCGTCAACTTTTGTCTGTTTCAGTGGGCTCAGTCTTAACTCATTAAAATTCACAACTTGGACTTTCACTTGTGATGAGACTGTCAAAAAGACAGGATTGGACGTCTGCTACCACTTAAAATGTTCAATCCCAATTTTTATATTTATCTTCTTAATTAATTATTAACAATATATGGAGGTTCAGTTTTGTTCTGTCCATTATATAACTAACAAAACATTCACTTATATTTTAATTATTTTCAATTTTTATTTTTTTATAAATGTAAAAAAAAATTAACCATCAAGCTATTATCACCTTTTTATTGTGGTTACTAAATTATTTTTCTTTTACAAAAGCATCACTAATATTGCTTTTTTTTTAATTTTTGACTTGACTGTTAAAAAATTAACAGTAATAGATTCATTTACTTTTTTATGTCATTTTCTTTTTATTTGTAGTATTGTTTATGTCATTTTCTTTTTATTTTTAGTCTATTTGTTATTTTTTTAATAATTTTATTTAAACTAATAAGGTGAT
Organism: Hibiscus syriacus; assembly: GCF_006381635.1. NCBI lineage: Eukaryota > Viridiplantae > Streptophyta > Magnoliopsida > Malvales > Malvaceae > Hibiscus > Hibiscus syriacus. Next base: position 45,381 of record NW_024062051.1, read on the forward strand.
ATTATGTGTCACTCGTCAAGAAATTATTTACATTCAACCAAAACTCGTTAATTTGGTTTTTCTGTAATGCTCCCTTACTATCCAGCCAGCATCTTCTTGCCTTCTCTATTTCAATCATCCCAGCCAAGCCACAAAATTAACAGATCAAAACAACATTTGAGGACCAAAATACAAACCTCCTTATTTTCTGATTTATTAGCAAAGTTTAACACTGAACCAATATAACGATGCAAGGAAATCATTTATTTTTATGAATTTAGGGTGTTACAAGGTAGTATCTATTCCAAAAACTCTCAACCATTCGCGAAGGAACGTTCAAACACCCCTACAGACGTGGTACTCAAACTCGAGGCTTTAAAAATAAGGATGTAGATGCTCGTTTTTGTCCGAGGTCCAATACAAGATTCAAAGTGGATTGCAGGACTAAAATAAGTATAACAGTTTGTAACTCCCAGTGAATAACCAAGTCAGATTTTTTGGAGCCACGTAAGAAGCAATGAGGCAAACAGTTATGGAAAAAGAGAGTAAAAACTGAAGAAAACAGTTTGTAAGTGGGGGGCACGACTTAAAGAGCAGTTTTTGGGAAGAGTTAAAGAAAAAGGGGGGTCAGTTTTTTAATGGGGGGAACCATCAGAAATCACGGAGAGGACACAACAAGGAGGGATTGGAGCCGAGAGAGACAATTTTTTTTTAAGAGAAAGGCACGAAAGATTGTCTGGATTTTTGGTTGTTTTGTGTTACAGACAGAACAACAAATAAAAAATAGTGAGTGTAAACAACATTATTTTTCCCTTGTATTCAAAGATCAAACGGTTGTACCAAAAGAATTTGAAAATCAAAGGAAACAGAGGAGTTCCCTCATTTCGTCGAACCAAGACAACACACAGAATCAACAAGGGTATTTATTTTATTTTCATTTTCCATTGCTTTCATAATGTTCTTGTGTGTGTATGTGTTTCGAATAGAACCCAAATCAAAAGCGTAAAGGAATAGCAGTATGTTTACCTTAGAAATTGGGGCCATTTCCAGTGCCATGGTTACATCCTTAGGGTAGAAGCTTGTTAACTTAGCATCTTTGAGGCGATTTAGGAGATTTCGTTTGAAAGAATGATCTAAAAAATATGTATTATGAAAATGTTAGAAACGAAATTTGTTCATTGAAATGAAAGCTATAATGAAATTTTTACCTTACTTCTTCGTCGATATACTTCCTTCCGTTGTTGGGGCTTTGAGCGATGGAGGGTTGTGATGGCCGTTTTGCTTCGGTTAGGGTTTCGTTTAGGATGTCATAGAACGTAGGTGGTCGGTTTAGGATACTATGTCGGTGAGTGGTGGCCAAACGTCGGCCATGGGTTTTTTGTTTTGGAGAGAGTTGTGCAGTGGATGGAAGCCATGGATGTTCTGTTTTAGGTGATATGCAATCGTAGGGAAGAAGAAGGGAGAGAATGGAGAGGGGGCTCGGGTAAGTTTAGTTTTTTTTATTAGTTTAGTTTTTTTTTATTAGTTAAGTTACATAATAATTTTTTTGGTTAAATTAGGATTTAGTCATTGTAAGTATTTGGGTTAATTAGTTTTTAGCCACCGAGTCCTTAGAGTGTCGTTTAATCCCTATAGTTTGTATTTATTTTCATTTTGGTCCCCAAACCGAATGTTTTCATGTTTCCAATTTTGCATCTTTATTTTATGCGTTTTAATTTTCAGTCCCAAATGTTATGTTATTTAGTTTTTGTTATTTTAGACATTTAACTTCTGAATTATTGCATGTTCGTTTTAGTCCATAAATCAACATTTGCATGTTTATAGTTTTGTCTCTTTATTTTACCCGCATCTAATTTTAGCCCTAAGTATTCTTGTATTTAATCTTTGCTGCTTTAGACATTAAACTGTTGATTTTCGCATGTTCATTTAATTTTCGTCCTAAATATTGATTTGTTCAATTTATGTTGTTTAGATATTAGACTTTAAGGTTTTTGCATGTCACATTTTAGTCATGTGGGTATGTTATTTTAAGTTTATGTGATGTTGCATATTTGGCATAACATTTTCTCGGTTTTCATTTTAGTTTTACAGGTGGTCTCAGTTTTATGTTGATCTTTGTATATGTAATGCATTGATAGTTTTTTTTTTTTGTGGTCTTTGTTTAATAGTAATTTTAGCTTTAGATTTATTTACTCATTTATTTTAATCGCATGTTTAATTAATTTTTACATGACATCATTTTTTCATAATTTGCATGATAGCCTCACTTGCATAACTCGACATATTCATAATTGGATTAAGGGTAATATATTTTTAATTTAAAATTGTTTTAAGTGGGCAGTCATAACTGATTTGAGGTCCGCTTTTAATGATTTTAAAATAAAAGTGTATCCCGAAAGTGAAACTAAAAAATTGATTCGTCACCTAAAATTTGGGAACGAGAGAAAAAGAAATGTTCGTTTATTTAAATATATCGAGAAAAGGTTGTTATATCTTTAAGATCTGGTCTCGATATTTGTAAATAATCGAACATTCTTTATCTTTCTAAAATGACTTGGTAATTTTAATTTAATTTGTTTGAGTGTTTTTTTAATGTTAAATTTACATTTTTATTTTATGAGATCAAAAATCAAAATAAATTCGAATTTGTAAAGTTCATTGAAAAGACGTTAATTAATCGACTAGGTACCAATTTAGGGCGTTGTGGGGGTGCTAATCCTTCCCCACACGTAACCGACTCTCGAACTCGGATTTTGGTAACGCAGACCTCAATTTGTTGTTTTAATTAAAATTAATTTTTATTTAAAATGACAAAGCATTTTTGGATGCCCAATCACACCCTAATCAAAGATTGGTGGCGACTCTTCGAACCGTATTTTTCGATCGTAAAGGAAATTCAAAATTTTTTGAAATGAGAGCTCTTTTAAATCGCATATGTTTTTTAAAATAAAGAGACAATTAAGAATTACTGTGGTTTTCAAAATCTCACCTTTTTTCACATTTTGAGGGAAAAATCGTTTCGACAGCTTGGCGACTCCGCTGGGGATTTTTTTAGAGAGTCAAGCCGATAGTTGATTAATTAATTGTCTTTGCAATTGAAAATTATAAATTCGATTTAATTTGGTTTTTGATCCATTGTTTGGTTTTTAATAATTTTTGTTTGTATTTTGATTTCTTTAATTTAATTCGATTGACAATTAAATAGTTGTACTAATCTGTTTGCTAATGGTTTCAGAATAATTGTTTGTTTTAGGAATTGATTTTGAGTGTTTTTATTGTTTGTTTTTTCGCTTTTCCTCACACACTGCACAGCTGCATTATCATAACATGAGCTAAAACCCCGCTCCGTCCTATTTAAGTAGGAGTGAGAGACTATGCCCTCGTGTGGTTTTCACCTCCGCATGGGATAGTGGATCGCTCCTGGAGCTCACGCCTTATGGTCCTCGTGATGGTAATCACCTCCGCATGGACATAAGGAGGTGTTTTCCTTCGAAACTGAACTCGATCCCCTAAAGCCTGTGATGGGCCAGGAATGAGGGTTCGGTAGCCTAAAGGGGCACCGACAAGGACAATTTGAGAACCTATTACTTTAGAACCTAACCCTACATATAGTGAACGTAAAGCCTGAACTTAGGTTGAGCCAAACCCGAAACTTAAGAATCTTGTGAGGAGGGCACACAAGGAAAAGCTTTTTTGAGTCATTTATTTTCGTTTTTTCGAATAAATGCATGCAAACTAGATATCATGCGGTTAGGTTTATTTTTTGAACAAGCATGCGAATTAGATATCATACGGTTAGGATTTATTTTTGTGAATAACAAAGCATAAGGGTAGATATCATGTTGGGTAGGATCTACTAAAGCATGATTGGGTAGCCAGCATGTGGGTAGGATTCTTGAACAAATTATTATCCCGACTTAATTGCTTTATGTTTGCTAACCGATCTCTTGTTGTCTTTGCCTTGTTTCTTTTCTGTTTTGCATTGCACTATCCATTACATGGTGTTGATTTGGGATCGATGTCCATATAGAAGGCCAGTAATATGGAACGAATGGTTCAGAAAGAGGTCGAAGACAATGCAAATGTTTTGAGGTGGTCAGAACAGTCCCAACTGACCAATGGGGACAGCGTGATGCCTGGATACGTGTCGGAGTTATTTGGTTATACTCACATCAATGTGCGTCAGAATGATCTAAGTGAGCTAAAGGAGATATGGGGAAGATGGACAATAGACGATAAGGAGATGTTTTATCAGTTGTACGGCGATATTCCTTATCTTCTGGATGTTCCTATTGACCGAAATCTGTTTAGAGCATTGGCACAGTTCTGGAACCTGGCTTATAGCTGTTTCACATTTGGTAGAGTAGATCTAACACCAACAATAGAGGAGTATCAAGCTTTGGTCCATTGTCTAAGGTCCCAGATAGATAGAATATATACCAAGCTGCCAGTCACTCCATCGTTTAAGAATATATATCAAGATTGGGTTGCTTTGAAAGAAGTAATTGATCATCACCCTGATAAGAGAAAGAAGCTTGACTTGTTTGCTTTAGGGATTTATGGGCTCGTTATTTTTCCAAAGGTGCTAGGATATGTAGACGTATCAGTCGTTGACCTGTTTGAAAGATTAGACAAGCACGTGGATCCTGTTCCAGCCATTTTAGCTGAGACGTTCCGGTCTTTGAGTTCTTGTAGGCACGAGGGAGAATGACGATTTATAGGATGTGCGCCTTTGCTGCTAGTGTGGATTCTGAGTCATTTCAAACATGTTGAAAGAGCACCAGGACGAGTGTTTCTAGAGGGGTTTTCTCCTTTGAAAGATTTTCTTTCTAAAGAATGGCCTGGGGGCTTCACCGAAGAAAAATGGATGGTCATATTCAAGGATATCAGAAATGGAGATATTTTGTGGCGAGCTTCGTGGAATACCTCTTCGGATATACTTTACCGATGTGGAGAGCGAGATTGTGTTCCTTTACCAGGTATATGGGGTTTTGTTGGGTATGCACCGCTACTAGTTTCTAGACAGTATGGATCGAGGCAGTTCATTCCAGCCACGTGGGACTTGGTATGATCGGATTTTGCATTCAAAGGCGATCAGTATAAGGGTAAAGTTAAAGGGGTTGCTGAGGCCTGGAAGAAAACTCGTTGAGAGTGGTCGAGTAAACGACAACATCCCGATAGTGAATCCTGAAAATATTCAGCCGGTGGAGGAACAGTTGAGAGTGGTGCCATCTCCATTAGAGTTAGCCAAGAGCGATTTCGAAGCAGAACGGAGACAATGGAGAATGACTTTACAGAAACTGGAAGATGAAGTGTATCAAAAGGGATTGCAGATTGACATTCAGAAGAGTAGAGCAGATCGAATTGAAAAAGTAGAGAAACAACTTCGGCTAGACTTTGACGATCTTCGGTCAACTTATCAGCGAATGGTAAAAGCTCAGGTAGGTTCTAGCTCGAGTAAGTCTGTCGAATTAAGGCAAGAAGTGGCGAGCCTCAAAAGAGTAGCTGGAGAGAGTCAAGAAGAGCTCAAGCAAAGCAGGCATCAATTGAAGATTTTATCGAAAGAAAAGGATTCTTTAGAGCAGCGGTTACAAAAGAGTCAAGCCCAGAATGAGAAGTTGAAGGAGAAAATTTCAAGTTTAGAGACCGCATTACGATGATACCGAAACAGGGAAGGTAGCTCAAGCCATGGGGAATTTGAAAGTCTGAAAAAACAAGTGAGTGAGCTTGAAGCCATGGTTCAAGATTTTCAGAGGCAAGCAAGTGAGCTATCGATAGTTCCTTATGAGGGGGATATACAATGGCGTTTTCGATAGGAGCGGGCTCAGGCGAGAGTTAAGCAAAGAGAAGATCTTATTGCTTGTTACTTAGGACACGCGCGGAGAATAGCCTAATATTTGGTCATTTTATCCGAGGAAGCTGCTGATGTGACTGAAGAACTGGATCTCGAGGCTGATGAAAACCAGAAGATCGTGGAGTTACTTGCACATGTACAGGAAATAGGAGAGTTGGTGCAGATTTATTTGTGATATGTTTCAACTTTGTAATTGAACGTCGTTCTAATATAAAGAGTTGTTCTAAGGAGTCGTTCCAGGATTAACACCCTGCATTTTGCATATGCATTTTTAATACATTTAAATTTTTGCATAACATTTTAGGCATTCATAATCATATGTTTCATATTCATTAATAAATATCAGCGATAACAAAATAACTCTGTGACAGAGTAATACTGGAAAATCCCAAGCATATCTACAGAACCAGGAAGAAAGTTATGGAGGACAAACTTGCCCAAATTGAGAAGGCTCAGTTAGAGTTACAAGATAATATCAAGAAAATGCAAGAAGATATGATGAATGCCCAAAAGGAGATGTTTGCCAAGTTTGCAAGTATGTTGGAAGGAAGAAATCCAGAACATGGGAAAAGCCCTATGCCAGAAGGTGTAACTGAAGACCCACTTCATCATCTAGTGTTAACCCCAGAACAATCTCAGAACGTTCAAGTGACCCCTGTTCATGTCGGGAAGGTGCACATTAATCCAGTCGGTGCTTCTGTTAACGTACAGTCGGGATCTAGTTCATATCAGGAAGAACATCAATATCATCAAGTTCCGGACCTTGATGAAGAAGCCAAGAATGACCAAAACAATCCGTTGGAAGATAAATGGAAACAACTAGAAAGAGAAGTCAGAGCCATGAAGGAAGATACTAGTGTCTATGGATTCGACGCAAAGGAATTAAGTCTAGTTCCGGATTTGGTTTTACCTCCAAAGTTCAAAGTTCTTGACTTTGAGAAGTTTGATGGTATCAGGTGCCCCTCTGTGCATATCACAATGTTTTGTAGGAAGATGACCGGATACATAGGGGATGATCAATTGTTGATACACTGCTTTCAGGAAAGCTTAACTGGTTCGGCAATCCGGTGGTATAACCAGCTGAGTAGAGCTAATATTAAATCATGGAAAGACTTGGCTAAGTCATTTCTTGAGCAATATAAATATGTAAAAGATGTTAGGCCCAACAGGATGATGTTGCAGGGAATGGAAAAGAAGTCTAACGAGAGTTTTAGACAATATGCTCAAAGATGGAGAGATGTAGCGGTGCAAGTCCACCCGCCATTGGAAGAGGAGGAAATAAATATGCTTTTTGTCAACACCTTAAAGGCTCTTTTTTTCTTGCATCTTATCGGTAATCCTTATCGAAGTTTTGCTGATGTAGTTACAGCGGGAGAAATGATTGAAATGGCTGTTAAGAATGGGAAGCTCGAGGGAGGAGAGTCTAGTAAGAGGCCACCAATGAGGAAAAAGGAAAACGAAGTTAGTAATGTGAGGCAGTACGATTCTAATAACATCACTGTTTCCCGTCCTCAAGGAGCAGGGTCATCAACACAAAATGATAATAGATAAGAAGCAAGGGACCAGAGGAGAGAGAGGCCTCAATTTGATCCAATTCCGATGACTTATAAGGAATTGTTTCAGATTTTGTATGATCGGCATGTGGTTTCACCGTATCACGTGACACCAATACAACCTCCTTTTCCCAAATGGTATGATGCTAGTGCTCAGTGTGAGTACCATGCAGAGAACCCCGGGCATTCCATTGAGAACTGTACTACTTTTAAGAAGGTTGTCCAAGCTTTGAGAACGAGGAATGTCATCAACTTTGGTGACAGTGAGCAGCCGAATATAGCTCAGAATCTGTTGCCAAGCCATGTAGGAGCAGGAGTTAACGCGATTACTGAAGAGAGAGGAAAAAGAATTGTAAGGAATGTTAGTGAGGTGGTATCACCCATGAGTTGGGTGTGGTGCCAGATGGTCAAGGTAGGATTATTGAACCCCAGTTTTACGGGTGAACAGTTTAACAGTGGAGAGGTATGTCTGTATCATAACAGTGAAGGACACAATATTCAGCAATGTCCTGACTTCCTATCTTTGGCACAAGACATGATGGACAGTAAAGAAATTGAGTTCTTTAGAGAGATTGCTGAAGAAGAGGAAGCGGAAGTTTGCGCTTCAGAAGGATCGTCTAAAGGGGTATACAATGCCAGTTGTCCCCTAATTATTACTCCCAAGAATCGAGTTGCTGAGAAGGTAGCCCCGAAAGTAGTTATTACACCTCCATCTCTATTCCCATATCGGGATAATAAACAAGTACCTTGGAGATATGATTGCCAGATGGGAGATGTAACAAAAGAAAATGAGGAAGTAGATGAGGTGGGACGCTTTACTAAAAGCGGTAGGTGTTATTCTCTTAATCCACCTAAAGAGTCTGAGAAGAAGGTTGCAGTTGATAAGGGGAAAAAGGTTGATGTGCAGATAGAAGAAGATAAGCATGTTATCAATGAACCAGTAACCGAGAATGAAGCGGTAGAATTTTTGAAATTTCTGAAACACAGTGAGTACAGTGTTGTGGAACAGTTACACAAGTTGCCTGCCCGTATTTATTACTTTTGAGTTCATAGGCCCATAGGAATGCTTTGTTAAAGGTTTTGAACCAGACTTTTGTTCCGAAAGAGTTGCCCATTAAAAAGTTAGATCGTTTAGTTTCCAATGTACAAGCTGATAATTTTTTATCTTTTTCTGAGGATGAAATCCCTTCTGGGATGATGGGTAAATAGAAGGCTTTGCACATCACAGTTAAATGTAAAGGGCATGTGCTGTCCCGGGTTTTGGTTGATAATGGTTCAGCTTTGAATGTGATGCCCTTAGTGACTCTAAAGAAGCTTCCATTAGATAGTACACTTATGAGAACCTGTCAAAGTGTGGTTCGAGCTTTCAATGGGACTAAAAGAGAAGTGTTGGGCAAGATTGATGTTACTATGAATATTGGTCCAGCAACTTATGAAGTGGAATTTCTCGTAATGGACATTATGCCTACGTACAATTGTTTGTTGGGAAGGCCTTGGATTATCAGGCCGGTGCAGTTCCGTCCACATTGCACCAGAGATTGAAATTTGTGATTGATGGAAGGTTGGTATGTATTCATGCTGAAGAGGACATTATTGCTTCTGTTTCTACTACTGCTCCGTATATTGAAGTTGATGAGCAAGCCATCGAGTGTTCTTTCAGATCGTTAGAGTTTGTCAATGCTACGTTTGTGGCCAAAGACAGGAAGATACCAAAGCCTCGATTGTCAAACTGTACCAAGATGGGACTCAAATTGACTCTTGGAAGAGGAGCGAAAGTTGAAAAGGGGTTAGGTCGACAGTTGCAAGGACCAGTGAATCCAATATGCCCTGTTACTAAAAGAGATCGATTTGGTTAGGGGTATCAGCCAACTCTGAGGGATAAACTGAGGGGAATTAAGAAGGGTCAGGAAATGAGAAAGGCCAGATTGGCTGGTGAAGACCTTAGCTGGGAACCCATGATCTTCCCGCCGTTGAGCAGCTTTTTCATATCTGGGGGACATATGTTTCAAGGGAATTCAAGGAACACCGAGGTCATGGTTGAGGATGCCTTGGGAGATTTAGGCATTAACGTTATAACTGATGATGAGTTTAAGGAAATGAGAGCTATGGGTATTTATCCTGCACCGCCGAGCTTCGTGTTGGACAATTGGACCGCGGAAGAACTGCCTGTAGTTTACAAATCTTTTACAGAGTAATGCACTGGAACTTTCTCCCTGTTGTTCATACCCTGGGGCAATAGGTGATTTTATGTAAAGGGTTAAGCTGTTTGTTTTTTCTTGCTTTCAATAAAAGATGCATTTTGTTAGTTCCAAATGGAAAACATTCTCCCATGCATTTCATTCATTCGTTCTTTGTTGTATATATGTATGTATTTATTTCTTTCTATTTATTTATATGGGAAAAGATCCTCCCATATGTATATATGTATATATATCTTCTCTTTTATTTTTTTTTCAGGAGCTCAGATATCAATAATATGAATGCCAATGACTCTGACCCGGAGATTGATTTCGAGAAGTCTATATGTCAAGGAGAAATCGAGGATTGTGATGATGATGAGGGATGTGAACTACCTTCTGAATTGTTGAAAATGGTGGAGAATGAAGATAAACAGATTCTACCTCATAAAGAGCCTACTGAGATTTTGAATTTGGGGACAGATGAGGATAAGAGAGAAGTAAAGATTAGTACCACTCTGTCAGTTGGAGGTCGACATGATTTGATAGAATTGCTTCAAGAATACAAAGATATGTTTGCTTGGTCATACGAAGATATGACGGGTTTAGATACAGAACTGGTTGTTCACAAACTACCAATAAAGCCTGAATGTAAACTGGTACAACAAAAACTGAGAAGAATGAGACCCGAGATGCTGCTCAAGATTAAAGAGGAAGTGAAAAAACAGTTTGATGCAGGGTTTCTTAAAGTGGCTAAATATCCTGAATGGGTGGCGAATATCGTCCCAGTACCGAATAAGGATGGGAAGGTTCGAATGTGTGTCGACTACAGGGATCTCAACCGAGCCAGTCCAAAAGATAATTTTTCTTTGCCACATATAGACACGCTAGTGGATAATACTGCTGGAAATTCTTTGTTCTCTTTTATGGATGGTTTCTCTGGCTATAATCAAATTAAGATGAACCCTGAAGATATGGAAAAAATGACTTTTGTTACCATGTGGGGAACGTTTTGTTATAAAGTAATGCCGTTTGGATTGAAGAATGCCGGGGCAACATATCAAATGGCCATGGTGACGTTATTTCATGACATGATGCATAAAGAGATAGAAGATTATGTCAATGATATGATTGTCAAAGCTAAGACAGAGGAAGAACATATTGGGAATTTGAGAAAACTCTTTAAAAGACTAAGAAGATGCCAGCTAAAACTCAACCCAAATAAATGTACTTTTGGGGTGACATCTGGGAAGCTTTTGGGTTTCGTAGTAAGCCAAAAAGGAATTGAAATAGACCCAGATAAAGTAAAGGTTATTCAAGACTTGCCACCCCCACGAATACAAAAAGAAGTCAGAGGATTTTTGGGGAGATTGAATTATATAGCTCGGTTTATTTCACAACTGACGGAAAAGTGTGATCCCATATTCCGCCTTCTTCGTAAGAATAACTCAGGGGAATGGAGTGAGGATTGTCAAAGAGCTTTTGAAGCAGTGAAAAGGTATTTGTCGAGCACTCCAATCTTAGCGCCACCCATCTCAGGCAAACCCTTGATTCTTTATTTGTTAGTTTATGAAAATTCAATGGGGTGTGTGCTGGGGCAACGTGACCAAACCGAGAAGAAAGAAAGGGCTATTTGTTATCTCAGCAAGAAGTTCACTGAATGTGAGATAAGATACTCACCCATTGAAAAGTTGTGTTGCGCTTTAGTATGGGCTACCCGAAGGCTTAGACAATATATGTTGTATCATACTACTTGGCTTATATCCAAGCTTGATCCCTTGAAATATCTAATGGGTGTGCCTGCATTATCTGGAAGATTAGCTCGTTGGCAGATCTTATTGTCCGAATTTGACATCCAGTATGTAAACCAGACGACAATTAAAGGAAGTGCTATAGCGGAATTCATTGCAACAGGGCTTCGGAAGAATATGAGTCGTTGAGCTTTGATTTCCCATATGAAGATTTAATGGCTATTTCGGTAGAAGAAGCAATTGCATTCACTAGCAAATATTGGAAGTTGAACTTCGATGGTGCTTCAAATGCCATGGGACAGGGAATCGGGGCAATTTTGGTCTCCCCAGAGGGAGAGCATTATCCTTTCACCAGTCGGCTTAATTTTGATTGTACTAACAATATGGCCGAGTATGAAGCTTGAGTTCTGGGTCTTAGAGATGCCGTTGATCGCAAAGTAAAAATGCTTAAAGTATATGGAGATTCAGCTTTGGTAATATACCAGCTCAGAGGAGAATGGGAGACAAAAGATCCCAAGCTTGTAGAATACCGTAAGTTGGTTATGGAACTTGTTGAAGAATTTGAAGAAGTAACTTTCAATTACCTCCCCAGAGAAGAGAATCAAATGGCAGATGCCTTAGCCACACTGGCAGCAGCGTTTAAGATGAGCGAGTATTCAAATATGATGCCCATTGAAATGAAAGCTTATGAGTATCCAGCCCATTGTTTTAATATTGAAGAGGAAGAAGATGGAAACCCCTGGTATTATGATATCTTGCAATATACAAAGTATCAGAGTTATCCAGAACAGGCCATTGAGAATTATAAGAGAACCATTAGAAGAATGGCATCAGGGTATGTGCTTGATGGTGAGACTCTATACAAGAAAAGTCTGGATCAGGTCTTGTTAAGATGTGTGGACGTGAAAGAAGCCAAATTGATTCTTGAAGAAGTGCATGAGGGAATATGTGGTACCCATGCTAATGGGCATGCTATGGCTAGGCAGATTATGAGATTTGGGTGGTCAACTATGGAAACAGACTGTATCAATTATGCCCGAAAATGTCACAAGTGTCAGATTTATGGAGATAAGATACATACTCCTCCTCACCCGTTGCATGTAATGACAGCTCTGTGGCCATTCTCAATGTGGGGCATGGATGTTATTGGACAAATTTCGCCCAAAACTTCAAATGGTCATCGTTTCATCCTGGTAGCCATAGATTACTTCACTAAGTGGGTAGAAGCAGCTTCTTACGCAAATGTTACCCAGTCTACAATATGCAAATTCTTAAAGAAGGATATCATTTGTAGATATGGTTTACCAGAGAGGATTATCTCCGATAATGCGTTGAATTTAAACAATAAGATGATGGATTCGGTCTGTAAACAGTTCAAAATAAAGCATCATAATTCCACCACTTATCGCCCAAAGATGAATGAGGCAGTAGAGGCGGCCAATAAGAACATCAAAAGACTCATAGAGAAAATGACTGAGACCTATAAGGATTGGCATGAGAAGTTGTCGTTTGCTCTGTTTGCTTATCGAACTTAAGTACGGACTTCAACTAGGGCAACTCCATTTTCTTTGGTTTATGGGATGGAAGCTGTCTTACCTATTGAAGTGGAAATTCCCTCACTTCGGATTTTGTCAGAGGTAAAGCTCAATGAGGCAGAATGGGTACAGGCTAGGTACGACCAATTGAATCTGATTGAAGAAAAGAGATTAAAAGCTATTTGTCATGGTCAGATGTACCAAAAACGTATGATACGGGCACATGGTAAGAAAGTTCGCCTTCGAGAATTCCTTGAGGGAGATTTGGTGCTTAAAAGGATTTTGCCTATTCATAAGGATTTCAGAGGAAAATGGATGCCCAATTGGGAAGGACCTTATGTTGTCAAGAAGGCTTTTTCTGGGGGAGCTCTAGTCCTAACTGAAATGGACATATCAGAATTACCATATCCAGTGAATTCCGACGTTGTTAAGAGATATTTCGCTTGAAGAAGAAATAAAAGAGAAAATGAAAAAAGAAAAAATGAATAATATAAAAAAGAAAAAAAATGAAAAATGAAAGAGAAAAACAAAAAGAGAAAAATAAAAAAAATGAAAAAAAGAAATAGAAATAAAAGGAGGGTTCAAGATGAAAACCCGAAAAGGGCGTCTTGAAACCAAAGGAGGTCTCAAGATGAAAACCCGAAAAGGGCATCTTGAAACCAAAGGAGGTTTCAAGTTGAAAACCCGCAAAGGGAGACTTGAGTTGAGTTTGAAATTCAGAATTCGTGCATGGTGGAGATTCTGAATCAATTCTGGAAGTGGAAAGAGCTCCTGATATGGATAGTAACAATGACAGTTGGTGATCAGGGATGAGACTAAAGATTAATGAGTCTCGATTAAAATAACCAAGAGAAATTGAATGCACATGAGATTCAATACTAGTTTAGGGCATCCAATGATAGAGATTTGGGAGTTTAGAAGTAGCTTCATACTCTTAAGCATCATAATTTTGGAGATCTTTTTGACAGAAGCTACACTCAAGACATTCTAACGACGTGCCAGTTCAAAAGCATTTGCATTATTGATATTTGAAGACGCCTACTCTTTTGTTCTTTTACTTCTTCTAGTTAAAAGTTTGCCATGTAGTTACCTGAAAATTCTCGGCATTTATATAAATAAAGAGATGTCTTTCCTTATTCGTTTCCCTTTTGTAAGCATCTTATTTTGAAAAGTTAAAACATATAACTTAACTTGAAGTACATGAGATCACTTTGTATTATTGTGCAAAAGGTTTTGGAAAATGCAGGTATTCTGAAGTTGACAATGGTTTAAACATGTAAGCTTGTGTGGCTACGGGAAGCTAAAACCTTGGAATTCATAGAAAATCTCAGCCATGATAAGAAGACCCAAAAGAGATTGTCATTGGTCAAGAAGTTGGTCATGGGTACTGGCGGTTTTCAAGAAAGGAAAGAGTCAAAGGTCATGTTAAGCTGAGAGATATGGAATTGAGATTATTAGCTGGGGTGAACTGGTCAAATGTTCTGTGCCCAAGAGGAAACCGAGTTCCGTCGAGATCAAAAGGAAATGGAGTTCATTCGAAGAAGAAAACACATTAAATTGCATAATTGCATACATTTAGGCATGAATAGGATCATGGCATTCATAATTGCATGATGATTTAAATATCTACAGGTTTCCCAGGGATAGTTGAAGATGGAAGATATAAAAGCATCAAGATGAGGATAACTAGTTTTGAAATCTTGAAAAGAATGATGTTTAAACGACAATTGAGCCAAAGTAGATTCACATATCCAATGGCTTCCAGACAAGTTTTCACGATGGAGATGGATTTTCAGAAATTTTCTCAAATTTTAAATTTTTGAGTATAATATTTTCAAGCATATGTTCATGATTGATAATGTTTGATTTTCAGGTTTGACCTTTGAAGCAAATCATCTATAAGCCTTCACGGAAGAATAGTGAAGCAAACTCATTTTATGAAGATCGAGTCTTATACTCTCTGGTAGTATAGGGAGCGGACTCGTTTGGTGAAGATTGTTCGAGTTCTATACTCTCTGGTAGAATAGGGAGCGGACTCGTTTGTTGAAGATTGTTCGAGTTCTATACTCCCTGAACGAATAGGGAGCGGACCCGTTTATTGAAGATTGATTGAGTCTTATACTCCCTAAATAAATAGGGAGCAGACACGCTTGTTGAAGATTGATCGAGTCTTATACTCCCTGAATGAATAGGGAGCAAACACGTTTGCTGAAGATTGGTCGAGTCTTATACTCCCTGAAGGGATAGAGAGCAGACCCGTCATTCGAAGATTTTTCAAGTCTTGTTTATCCTGAAGTAATAGAGAAGCGGATTAATCTTTTGAAGTTCTAATGGCCGGACAAACTTGATCATCTATTGATCTTTGCCCTATTCTCGTTACACGACAATGAGCAAAGAGGGGCAGATGTAGATGCTCGTTTTTTTCCGAGGTCCAATACAAGATTCAAAGTGGATTGCAGGACTAAAATAAGTATAACAGTTTGTAACTCCCAGTGAATAACCAAGTCAGCTTTTTTGGAGCCACGTAAGAAGCAATGAGGCAAACAGTTATGGAAAAAGAGAGTAAAAACTGAAGAAAATAGTTTGTAAGTGGGGGGCACGACTTAAAGAGCAGTTTTTGGGAAGAGTTAAAGAAAAAAGGGGGGGTCAGTTTTTTAATGGGGGGAACCATCAGAAATCATGGAGAGGACACAACAAGGAGGGATTGGAGCCGAGAGAGACAATTTTTTTTTAAGAGAAAGGCACGAAAGATTGTCTGGATTTTTGGTTGTTTTGTGTTACAGACAGAACAACAAATAAAAACAGTGAGTGTAAACAACATTCTTTTCCCTTGTATTCAAAGATCAAACGGTTGTACCAAAAGAATTTGAAAATCAAAGGAAACAGAGGAGTTCCCTCATTTCGTCGAACCAAGACAACACACGGAATCAACAAGGGTATTTATTTTATTTTCATTTTCCATTGCTTTCATAATGTTCTTGTGTGTGTATGTGTTTCGAATCGAACCCAAATCAAAAGCGTAAAGGAATAGCAGTATGTTTACCTTAGAAATTGGGGCCATTTCCAGTGCCATGGTTACATCCTTAGGGTAGAAGCTTGTTAACTTAGCATCTTTGAGGCGATTTAGGAGATTTCGTTTGAAAGAATGATCTAAAAAATATGTATTATGAAAATGTTAGAAACGAAATTTGTTCATTGAAATGAAAGCTATAATGAAATTTTTACCTTACTTCTTCGTCGATATACTTCCTTTCGTTGTTGGGGATTTGAGCGATGGAGGGTTGTGATGGCCGTTTTGCTTTGGTTAGGGTTTTGTTTAGGATGTCATAGAACGTAGGTGGTCGGTTTAGGATACTATGTCGGTGAGTGGTGGCCAAACGTCGGCCATGGGTTTTTTGTTTTGGAGAGAGTTGCGTAGTGGATGGCAGCCATGGATGTTCTGTTTTAGGTGATATGCAATCGTAGGGAAGAAGAAGGGAGAGAATGGAGAGGGGCTCGGGTAAGTTTAGTTTTTTTTATTAGTTTAGTTTTTTTTATTAGTTAAGTTACATAATAAATTTTTTGGTTAAATTAGGATTTAGTCATTGTAAGTATTTGGGTTAATTAGTTTTTAGCCACCGAGTCCTTAGAGTGTCGTTTAATCCCTATAGTTTGTATTTATTTTCATTTTGGTCCCCAAACCGAATATTTTCCTATTTCCAATTTTGCATCTTTATTTTATGCGTTTTAATTTTCAGTCCCAAATGTTATGTTATTTAGTTTTTGTTATTTTAGACATTTAACTTCTGAATTGTTGCATGTTCGTTTTAGTCCATAAATCAACATTTGCATGTTTATAGTTTTGTCTCTTTATTTTACCCGCATCTAATTTTAGCCCTAAGTATTCTTGTATTTAATCTTTGCTGTTTTAGACATTAAACTGTTGATTTTCGCATGTTACATTTTAGTCCCTAGGTAGAAGTTTGCATGTATCTAATTATGTCTATTTATTTTATGTTCATTTAATTTTTGTCCTAAATATTGATTTGTTCAATTTATGTTGTTTAGATATTAGACTTTAAGGTTTTTGCATGTCACATTTTAGTCATGTGGGTATGTTATTTTAAGTTTATGTGATGTTGCATATTTGGCATAACATTTTCTCGGTTTTCATTTTAGTTTTACAGGTGGTCTCAGTTTTATGTTGATCTTGGTATATGTAATGCATTGATAGTTTTTTTTTTGTGGTCTTTGTTTAATAGTAATTTTAGCTTTAGTTTTATTTACTCATTTATTTTAATCGCATGTTTAATTAATTTTTACATGACATCATTTTTGCATAATTTGCATGATAGCCTCACTTGCATAACTCGACATATTCATAATTGGATTAAGGGTAATATATTTTTAATTTAAAATTGTTTTAAGTGGGCAGTCATAACTGATTTGAGGTCCGCTTTTAATGATTTTAAAATAAAAGTGTATCCCGAAAGTGAAACCAAAAAATTGATTCGTCGCCTAAAATTTGGGAACGAGAGAAAAAGAAATGTTCGTTTATTTAAATATATCGAGAAAAGGTTGTTATATCTTTAAGATATGGTCTCGATATTTGTAAATAATCGAACATTCTTTATCTTTCTAAAATGACTTGGTAATTTTAATTTAATTTGTTTGAGTGTTTTTGAATGTTAAATTTACATTTTTATTTTATGAGATCAAAAATCAAAATAAATTTGAATTTGTAAAGTTCATTGAAAAGACGTTAATTAATCGACTAGGTACCAATTTAGGGCGTTGTGGGGGTGCTAATCCTTCCCCACACGTAACCGACTCCCGAACTTGGATTTTGGTAACGCAGACCTCAATTTGTTGTTTTAATTAAAATTAATTTTTATTTAAAATGACAAAGCATTTTTGGATGCCCAATCACACCTTAATCAAAGATTGGTGGCGACTCTTCGAACCGTATTTTTCGATCGTAAAGGAAATTCAAAATTTTTCGAAATGAGAGGTCTTTTAAATCGCATATGTTTTTTAAAATAAAGAGACAATTAAGAATTACTATGGTTTTCAAAATCTCACATTTTTCACATTTTGAGGGAAAAATCGTTTCGACAGCTTGGCGACTCCGCTGGGGATTTTTTTAGAGAGTTAAGCCGATAGTCGATTAATTAATTATCTTTGCAATTGAAAATTATAAATTCGATTTAATTTGGTTTTTGATCCGTTGTTTGGTTTTTAATAATTTTTGTTTGTATTTTGATTTCTTTAATTTAATTCGATTGACAATTAAATAGTTGTACTAATCTGTTTGCTAATGGTTTCAGAATAATTGTTTGTTTTAGGAATTGATTTTGAGTGTTTTTATTGTTTGTTTTTTCGCTTTTCCTCATACACTGCACAGCTGCATTATCATAACATGAGGTAAAACCCTCATCCGTCCTATTTAAGTAGGAGTGAGAGACTATGCCCTCGTGTGGTTTTCACCTCCGTATGGGATAGTGGATCGCTCCTGGAGCTCACGCCTTATGGTCCTCGTGATGGTAATCACCTCCGTATGGACATAAGGAGGTGTGTTCCCTCGAAATTGAACTCGATCCCCTAAAGCCTGTGATGGGCCAGGATTGAGGGTTCGGCAGCCTAAAGGGGCACTGGCAAGGACAATTCGAGAACCTATTACTTTAGAACCTAACCCTGCATATAGTGAACGTAAAGCCTGAACTTAGGTTGAGCCAAACCCGAACCTTAAGAATCTTGTGAGGAGGGTATACATGGAAAAGCTTTTTTGAGTCATTTATTTTCGTTTTTTCGAATAAATGCATGCGAACTAGATATCATGCGGTTAGGTTTATTTTTTAAACAACCATGCGAATTAGATATCATGCGGTTAGGATTTATTTTTGTGAATAACAAAGCATAAGGGTAGATATCATGTTGGGTAGGATCTACTAAAGCATGATTGGGTAGCCAACATGTGGGTAGGATTCTTGAACAAATTATTATCCCGACTTAATTGCTTTATGTTTGCTAACCGATCTCTTGTTGTCTTTGCCTTGTTTCTTTTCTGTTTTTGCATTGCAATATCCATTACATGGTGTTGATTTGGGATCGATGTCCATAGAGAAGGCCAGTAATATGGAACGAATGGTTCAGAAAGAGGTCGAAGACAATGCAAATGTTTTGAGGTGGTCAGAACAGTCCCAACTGACCAATGGGGACAGCGTGATGCCTGGATACGTGTCGGAGTTATTTGGTTATACTCACATCAACGTGCGTCAGAATGATCTAAGTGAGCTAAAGGAGATATGGGGAAGATGGACAGTAGCCGATAAGGAGATGTTTTATCAGTTGTACGGCGATATTCCTTATCTTCTGGATGTTCCTATTGACCGAAATCTGTTTAGAGCATTGGCACAGTTCTGGAACCCGGCTTATAGCTGTTTCACATTTGGTAGAGTGGATCTAACACCAACAATAGAGGAGTATCAGGCTTTGGTCCGTTGTCCAAGGTCCCAGATAGATAGAATATATATCAAGCTGCCAGTCACTCCATCGTTTAAGAAGAAATTACTATTGATGACCGGAATGAGTGAAGATTGGGTAATCAAAAACATTAAGAAGAAGGGGGACAGTGAATGTATCTCTTGGGTTGCTTTGAAAGAAGTAATTGATCATCACCCTGATAAGAGAAAGAAGCTTGACTTGTTTGCTTTAGGGATTTATGGGCTCGTTATTTTTCCAAAGGTGCTAGGATATGTAGACATATCAGTCGTTGACCTGTTTGAAAGATTAGACAAGCATGTGGATCCTGTTCCAGCCATTTTTTAGCTGAGACGTTCCGGTCTTTGAGTTCTTGTAGGCGCGAGGGAGAAGGACGCTTTATAGGATGTGCGCCTTTGCTGCTAGTGTGGATTCTGAGTCATTTCAAACATGTTGAAAGAGCACCAGGACGAGTGTTTCTAGAGGGGTTTTCGCCTTTGAAAGATTTTCTTTCTAAAGAATGACCTGGGGGCTTCACCGAAGAAAAATGGATGGTCATCTTCAAGGATATCAGAGATGGAGATATTTTGTGGCGAGCTTCGTGGAATACCTCTTCGGATATACTTTTACCGATGTGGAGAGCGAGATTGTATTCCTTTGCCAGGTATATGGGGTTCTGTTGGGTATGCACTGCTACTAGTTTCCAGACAGTATGGATCGAGGCAGTTCATTCCAGCCACGTGGGACTTGGTAGGATCGGATTTTGCATTCAAAGGAGATTAGTATAAGGGTAAAGTTAAAGGGGTTACTGAGGCCTAGAAGAAAACTCGTCGCGTGAATTTGTTCACCTATGATCTCGAGTTATCTCAAGAGTACGAGTAGTGGAGAAGCGGTCGAGTAAATGACAACATCCCGATAGTGAATCCTGAAAATATTCAGCCGGTGGAGGAACAGTTGAGAGTGGTGCAATCTCCATTAGAGTTAGCCAAGCGCGATTTCGAAGCAGAACGGAGACAATGGAGAATGACTTTGCAGAAACTGGAAGATGAAGTGTATCAAAAGGGATTGGAGATTGACATTCAGAAGAGTAGAGCAGATCGAATTGAAAAAGTAGAGAAACAACTTCGGCTAGACTTTGACGATCTTCGGTCAACTTATCAGCGAATGGTAAAAGCTCTAAAAAATAATAATCATTCCTTTAATCAACGAGATAACTTGATTCATATAAAAAATTATTAAAAGTTTTAACATTTTAATTAGTCATCATTCATTGTTATGATAATTTTATATTTAAAAATAAAAAAATAAATTTAACTCAAAAGAAAACAAGTGTCATATTAACAATAAAAAAAGTATACATATTAAATATTAAATTTACCATGATATTTTTTTTCAAAGAACCACGCGATTGAGATAGACATAGCTAGATAGCCCTTGATTATTATTAAAATACATCTATTAGAAATTTATCGGGTAAAGTATATAAGTAATTTTTGACTTTAGAATGTTGTTTTTCTGAGTTTTTTATTATAAAAAATTATTTTATTGAGTTATTCGATTATTAAAGTTATAAAATAATCATCTAATTATTTATATGTTCAATTAAAATTGATAATCATTTGAACCGGATGTTAACATACTGATCAAGTGCTTGAACTCATATATAGAGTAAAGAATCATTTGAATGCAAGGAAAAAAATTAACTTTTATTTATAATATTTTTAATTATTTGCAATATTTATCTTTAATATTTAATCTTGCAAGTCTAATAAACAATTATAATATTCTACTACTCTTGTGTGTGCAGTTTTTTCTTTTTATAAGAAAATTTAGGGTCCGTTTGTCAAAAAAAATATATTTTAATTTTCATTTTCTTAGAAAATGAAAAACATTGAAGAAAACATGTTTTGTTATAAAATTTTCAATATTTCTATTAAAGTTATTTTTGGAAAAGTTGAAAAATAAGAAAACACAAGAGTTAGATTTTTAACTTAAATTGTATGAGTTCAAATTTTTTTAAGAATAATTTTTTGATTTAATGGCATCTGAAACCCTCAAACTTTTACAAAAAAACAATATGGTATCTAAACTTGTTTTACATTCAATATGGTTTCAGATACAGTTAAATTTCCTAATTTAAGTATTGATTTATATTAACCAAGCATGCTTTATAATCTTCAAAAAATTGAAAATAAAACCTATTTTCAGAAAATTAAAATAGAAGACAAAAACATAAAATATTTTCTAAAATCAAAAGGATTTTAATAAATTAAATTTTAATAATCCGACGTGAGATCAATATAAATGTTATTTATTTTATGTTTAAACTAGAAGTGGAATCAAATGACTATTTGTTTTCTCCAATCCACCTCCTAATTTATCTAATCTTCTACATAGATATTCATTCAGACCTCATTATGTTCATCTTAGAAATTTCCTAATTTAAGTTTTGATTTATATTAGTCAAGCATGTTTTAAATCTTCAAAAAATTAAAAATGAAAACTATTTTCAGAAAATTAAAATAGAAAATAAAATATAAAATAAAATAAAATTTAAAATCAAACAGTCATTTAATAAATCAATTTTAATAAATCCGACGCGAGGTCAATATAAATGATAATTATTTTATGTCTAAACTAGAAGTGGATTCAGATGACTATCTGTTTTCTCCGATCCACCTCTTACTTTATCTAATCTTATGCATAGAGATTCATTCGGACCTCATTATCTTTTACTTAAAGAGATGGGAAGTATATAGCATTGTGTGCCTTTGGAATGCGCGAACCGAGCAGAGTAAAAAGGAGCGTGATAATGCTGACACAATATACGCTAGGGACGTGTAAATTCGGTTATCGGATTCTATCATATCCAAAATTTCAAATATTTGGGAATTTTAGTTATCTATAATAATGATCCGTATCAAAAAAAAAATATTCGAAAATTTTAAATATGTAAAATAGTAATTTGTATTTGATTTAAAAGTGGATACTCAAAGTTTTGGTATCCAAAATTTCAGATCGAATATTCGGATATCCAAATTCAAATACAAAATTTAACTTGAAAAATAATAATAATTTTATATTTTAAAATTTATTGTAACTTATTCAATACATCTACTATATTATATATATATATATACATATATAAAAAATAATAATTTTATATTTTACAAGTTACTGTAAATTATTCGATACATCTACTATATATATATATAATTACTCACATACAATAAATAATTAAATATATTAATTTTTATTGGAATATAACATTAATGATTTAGTGAATTACTCATTTATTAGATTTAATGTATCTAAAATCTAAAAGTTTAATTTTTTTCAAATTTTTGAATAATCTAAAAATGAAATTTATCCAATCCGTATCGTATCCGATCATCTAAGGTTTTTTTTCAAATATCCCATTCAAATTATTCAAAAAATAAAAAATATATTAAATATAATTTTCAGATAGAATCACTAGATCAGATCAATCAAATTGGATTTTTTAACATTCATACAGTACACACAAAAGGTACGGATAGGGGTTCCGTTACAGATACGGGTGCGGATGCGGGCGGAAAGAAACAATCTCACTCGCATTGATTCATTTCAATTCACCCCGAAGTAACATTATTTTATTCCCACGCACGTAATGAAACTAAGTTAAAGTCACAGCGAGAGAAGAGCCTTGCGGAATTGGGAAGCTGAAGAAGCTGCTGCGATTACGAACTCATTCTTCCGTCATGGGCAACTGTGGCACTAGAGAGGAATCTGATGTTGTTGTTACTCATGCTCAAGGTTAGGTCATTTACTTGTTTTAATTTCTTTTTCCTTTTTCCCAATCTCCCCAGCCCTAGGGCAACCTTCCCCTTTCTTTCTATTCTTCTTCTCATTCTCTGAAAATCGCAGTTCAACAGCTCCACAACCACATATTATCTGACAAGAAGCTTACTCAAAGTCAGAGTCAGAATCAGAATCGCACCCTTTCAGATCTGAGCGATTTCGATGACTCCAGAAAAAACGCGCTTCTCTATACCCACATCATCGCCTTCACTTTATTCGAGCTGGAGACTATTACCAAGAGCTTCCGTTCTGACTACATTCTCGGAGAAGGCGGTTTCGGGACCGTCTATAAAGGTTACATTGACGACAATGTGCGGGTTGGTCTCAAATCTCTGCCTGTCGCTGTCAAGGTCCTCAACAAAGAGGGCCTTCAGGGTCACCGCGAATGGTTGGTACGTATCCTCTCTCTTAATTTTCCTGCATTCTTTTCCCCAATTTTTTCAATTCCCGTAAACTACTCTCTATCTCCAGACTGAGGTCAACTTCCTCGGCCAGCTCAGGCATCCCAATCTGGTTAAGCTGATTGGCTATTGTTGCGAGGATGATCACAGGCTACTTGTATACGAATTCATGTTCCGTGGAAGCCTTGAGAATCACCTTTTCCGAAGTAGGGATTTCTCCACTTTCTTTTTCTCTTTTTAACATTTCGCATGATTCCTATTATATCCAGGTTTGTTTATGCTTATCTTGTTTCCCTGTCTCTCAATCCCAATCATTACAAATACCTTCTCTTTCCTGCTGCTAAGTGCTAACATCCTCTCATCAGCTAGGCTCTGGAAATTTTTGTTATCTACTTCGAATAAACTCATCAATCTGGCGATAAAACATTCTAGCACCTAATGTAATTAGTACGTATACTTTCCCATGCGATGCTTCCGCCCTTTTTCATGATAGAATTCTCTAGTGCGTAGATCATCTTAAACTTACTTGGTGTATCTCATTTGTGAAGACTTCGAATAATATTTAAATTATATAAAAATATTTTATATTTTTAAAATTTATTATAATTTTTCTAAGTATTTATTATTTTCTTATTAATCTAGGGTGATTCAAGTGGTAGTATTTGTTCTAAAAACTCTCAATCATTTGTGAATGTTTATATATTAGTGTTTGATTTGAACTTGAGACCACTATAGATAATCATCCTTTAATCAATAAGTTAGTTTGATTATATATGATTATTATTATTTCTAATTTAACACTAATATCCTGCAAACGTTTTTTTCGCTAAAGGAGTGGGGTAGAAATCAAATATTTAAGGTTCAATTAATTTTACAATATTTACACACGTCGGTTTAGTTGATGCTTCTATATTCTTTGGATTGGTAAAATGTTTTTCTTTCTATCCAAGATGGCAGTTTATCTGCTACAAGTGGCCTGCAGGGCCATGAGCACCCCTTTGTACACGGTGATAGTTTAAGAATTTTGTTTCAAAATCATTTCAATACACCACGGGTGTTGCTAATTTATATGGAAGAGAAAAAGATAAGTGCAGTTGATATGAGAATAATCTTGAGGGGAATTTAGTGGGGTGACACTTGAATTAAGAACATTTGTTCAAACTGGCAAAAAGTTGGTTTATTGCAATCTATTATTTTCCTCGAAAATCCCTGGCATCCAAATAAACTGATACCATGATAGATTATCCCCTCTTTTGTTGCAAGGCTCTAAGATATCATCTACTCCTATCTTCTCCTAAACTTATTTGACCAATGAAGCAATCATATGAATAGAATCATATGATGTAGGTGTAGCATTCTCCATCAGTCATCCTAGGATCCTTGGGGATTAAAATTGATGTGTTTCATGCTTATTATAAAGTATCCAATTTAGAACCTAAAGCCATTAAGTACTAAAATGGTTTCCTTTTGCGTCTTCCGTTTTCATAATTGTATGACACTATTTGTCTGTTGTAGCTTTTCTGTCTACTGTTAACAAAAGTTTATCTCTCTTTCCTGTGCCATTCAGAGGCAACTGTTCCTTTATCCTGGGAGAAAAGAATGATGATTGCTCTAGGAGCTGCTAAAGGACTTGCTTTCCTTCACAATGCTGAAAGACCTGTGATATATAGGGATTTTAAAACCTCAAATATATTATTGGACTCTGTAAGTATTTGCTTAAATGTTCATTCAAGAGCTTGCTCATCTTCTTCTCCCTTGATTGTTGAATTTGTTGTCCCCTCTAATCTGTGCTAGTTGAAAAATGAGCCATTCAGTAATCAGTATTATACTACTGTAGTTCTTATCTATGGATCTTTATTCCTCTTCAACCATGAGTTTGTCTCTTGAATATTCAGGATTATACAGCCAAACTTTCTGATTTTGGGCTTGCGAAAGCTGGACCACAAGGTGATGAGACCCATGTCTCCACTCGAGTGATGGGAACATATGGATATGCAGCACCTGAATATGTTATGACTGGTATGACCTACTAAAATCTTAGTAATGTGTGATACATCATAATAACATTTATCAGAAGAATGGGGTCCAGCAAATGGGGGAAATGAATTGATGCCCGTATTTGATAAAAATAAAGAAAGGGCATGCATTTACTATGAAATTACTTCTCTGAGCTGCCTTACAGAAAGGCGTAGCTTGAAAGCATGCTGGGTGCAAGCTATCAGCGACCAATAAAAATTTAGCTGATTCGCCATATAGGTAGGTGTAAATCCTTTAGTGTCAGTGTCACTGTTGCTGATAACTGTGCCTTCTGCTTTTTGGATGTGAGAGTGAATAAGGAATTTGTTGCATTACTTTTGGGGTTTCTGGTTCTTGGATGCGAGTGTGCATAAGGAACTTGTTGCATTAGCTTTGGAATTTTCTGCTTCTTGGATTTGAGAGTGCATGAGGAGCTTGTTGCATTAGTTTTGGGCTTTTGGCAGTATCAAACGTTAAGTGAAAATTTTGTTTTTAACACCTGTTTACGAAGAATTATGAACACAAATTCAAGTAAATCCATCAGATTATTTTTGTTGAGATTTTTGAACGGGATCCAATCTGCGATTTAGGTCTAACAGAATAAAGAGATATCAAGGATATATGCAGTTTGAATTTAAGAAAGTCTTCAAGCTGATTTTAATTCCTTGCTGCTTAAGTGGCTGTTACTCAAGTTCTGGGACACATTTGAGCATTTATCATATTGTCTACAACTTCTCTGGTCTTTACATTTTTCTTCTGGTGGTTTGAACAAATTAAGAAGCAATTATATTTGATTTGCACAGTTCCTTATTTCTTTGTATGAAATGTGCAGGCCATCTGACTGCAAGGAGCGATGTATACAGCTTCGGAGTTGTTCTTTTGGAGCTTTTGACGGGACGAAAATCTGTTGATAAGACAAGGCCAAGCAAGGAGCAGAACTTGGTGGATTGGGCTCGTCCAAAACTGAATGATAAGAGAAAATTACTTCAAATAATTGACCCAAGGATGGAGAACCAATATTCAGCAAGGGCAGCTCAGAAGGCCTGCAGCTTGGCATACTACTGTCTGAGCCAGAATCCAAAAGCGAGGCCATTAATGAGTGATGTAGTTGAGACGCTGGAACCACTACAATGCACCGGCGGTAGTGCAGATGAAGTCTCCTCGTCTTTAAACTCAAAACTAACAGGTGGTAGTACTGGTCCATTTGCTATGGGTGGAGTTCCAGATTACCGAGTGCATCACAGATTTCCCAACAATGTTGGACCAGGTGGCATTTGTAGGTTGCCTAATCCAGATTGTTCCCCAGGTGGCCCTGCAGCATGCAGAGTTAGATGAAATTGTCACTTAATTGTACACTTGTTTGGTGTGGCTTTTGTAGCATTACCCCCTGACAAAGTGAAAATTTTGCTTGTTGAAACAAGGGTGGTTTGACTTCATTGTACCTACTGTGCAAGTTGTCCTGTTTGCTGATTATGTGTTGATTATGCCATTCAACTGAAGCATGCATCACTTTTTTCCTTTGCCACTGGATTTTCCTGTTGGAAAGTTGTCTTCAGCTTAATTGCACGCAGTTTCAGACTTGTAAGTAGGTGCTTTTTGCCGTAAATAATTATGTTGAAGATGGTAGACAATGGAGAATGTTGTCAGCGACTCTGAAAATGAGCAGTTATTACAAACGTGCAGCGATGACAAGGAGCTTATCCTTTTATTTTGTTTGATAGCAAAAGCTGTCTTAGACTGCTGTTTGTTAGGTTGCCTGCAGTGCATATGATTGAATGGGAGAAGCAGATGATGGACGAAACCCCACTTCATCAATCCTGATACAGTGACAAAACAAAACAACAGGCAGAATGACAGAAATGTGAAATTCGCTATAGGGAAAGTGCGGGTGCCATTTCTTATGCCCTACTAATGAGTTCTAACACGTGGATTACCCTATTAGCTCACTTTTAGAAGATTTCTTTCATTAACGTTAGATTCAAACGGCAAGTGAACCGGATACTTCTCTTCAAAATCTTCTCAACCGTGAAATTCACACCTAATTTCAAGGCTCGCAATCAGCTTGGTGAGAAAGCAGAAGCTAATGTAAGCGCTGTTTTTGAACTCATTCAGCAGAAACAAATATATCCCCAAAAGATTTTGAGGCCTTTGATTCAAGAAAGTAGGTATTCGTCGACATCATAGGGGTGTACGGAATGATTGATGTTGGAGAGACCACGATTGTTAAAGAAGTTGTTAGACAAGTCGGTGGTTATGGTAGCTGTAACTCAAAACTCTTGACATCCAAAAAATTCAAAACCAATTTCCAGACGTGCTGGATTGAAATTCGAGGAGCAGAGCGTGATTGAAGAGAGATAAAAAAGATTCTTGTCTTATAGATGATATTCGGATAACATTAAACCCGACGAAACTGGAGATTCTTTCTGGATACGAGCATCATAGATACACCATACTACTAGAGATTTGCATGTCTTATCCAAGGATATGGATGCTGAAGAAAGTTTTCTAATAGGAGTTTTAAAACATGAGCGCTTGGGATTTATTTAAGAAGATGGCAGTGGATGGTGCTGAAAATCCAGACTTGTTACCCATTGCAACTAAGGTAGCTAAAAAATGTAGTAGTCTTTGCCCATCGCCAACAAAGCACTTGTGCAGAGACTTTAAATGAACCTCCATCTGTGTGGGAGGATGCTTTGTGGCAACTACATAAGCCTTCAACAAGCAACTTCAAAGGGGTACCAGCAGAAGCATTTTCAACGATAGAGCTAATCCATGTATTGACTATCGACGCATCTGGTATGGAATCCATGGTTGCAATTGGAAAAATCTGGAGATGTTTTCCGGTAGTAATTCAAACAAGCATATAAAAAAGTATTTGGTTCACTCGTTGTTTGAATCTAACATTAATGGGAGAAATATATTAAAGGTGGGTTAATAGAGTAATCCACGTGTCAAGAGTTTCGAGAACGTCAGCGAACCCAGGAGAGGTAAGTCGCCCCTTTCAGTTCAGGAGGTATTGAAGGAAGGTATGATAAGAATAACTAGAGTGTCGTTACTCAGAAATGAACCCGAACCAGGTATCGGGCTAGCTAATGCTTCAAAAAGTGATAGGTAAACTCAGTAATTATCGCTAAATCACGAAACACATAGAGACATTTCTTAAGTCAAAGTGATTAAAGTGTCCTTAAGGAATTAATGACCAGGATAGAGTTGCTTAATAAATAACAACAGTAATAGACCAACAAGCCTTCGTATAATGTTCTAGATGAGAGAACGAGCGAGATAGCAGCTAGTGAGAGGATGACTTCACTTTAGTGGGTCCAACTATGCTGGAGTATAACTAGGTTACCTTGGTTGCCCTAGTAGGGCATTGTTAGTGCGTGAGGCACTTCAGGAGCTAACTGGGGTGAGAGGCCTGAACACTCGCAAGGAGTGGATTAGCGATGTCAATGTTGTGTGGCCTTTGGGCCCTAGGTACGCACGGGTAGTAATGATTATGAATTGCCTTAAGAGCATAAGACACTGACATTATGTTAAGCTTTTGCATAACATTCTAAGAGAGAGAACGGTCAAAATACTAGTAAGTGAGGTAGCGTTTTCACCTACTTTTGTTGTAAATGATAATAATAACAAGATAACAATAAGATAATAATAAGATATGTGTGATAACCATATAACCTTATGAGGTAAGATTCCATAAGACTTATGCCTTTGTTTGCTGCTTGGGAAACAATAAGGACACCGAGCTACTTGTATGCACGACGATCGTCTAAGGTATATATATGTATCAATAATGCTAAGGCATTTTAGTATCAGTGAGAATGCACATTTGAATCAGTGTGAATGCACTTTTGTATCAGTGTCGAGACACTTCAGTACCAGTGATAAGGCACTTCCGTGAATTGATGGCAGTGCTAAAATATATAGCTATATATATATTGTGTTTGGATTTGTATCATGTTTATTGCATTTTGTTATTGTTTTGATATTGCGGTTAGAGACCCTATATTTGTACACTCACGACGAGGCTCTTAGTAGAAGACTAAGAGAGGTATGAGATACAAACTATAGCGATAGAACTGTTGAACGGTCCAACTGGGATTTCCATTACGCCCACGGTTGTTAACAGAGAGTGACTGATTTGTAATAGACGATAATATTAGTGATCAATTTGTAACTTTTGAAACATTACTGGTGAAAACTATTACTAACTCATACTTTAGTGACCATTGGCGTAGTTTGCCCTAGATTAAAATAATTTATATATGTTCCGTATAATATTATCTCTAATTAAAAGATATATGGAAGATATATTTAAAGAAAGAAATGTATATAAAAAAATTTAGGTGACCCTATTCACAGGATATATAAATATAAATAAAGTTGACTAATTTTTTTTTCCTCACTATCGCTGTTTGTCTGCCCTCGCGCGAGCGAGAAGGGAAAAAAAGAGAGGAAGAAAACCGAGGACGTAAACCAAACAAACAATTGGAAGACAAAGGAAAGAAGAAAGATCTGATTTTTATCCTCTCTCTGCATTTTTTAACAATAGGAGGATCAGTCTTTGGTCGTCCTCGATTGAGCCCAGATTCAGTCAAACCTTCCCGCTTTCTTTACTATTGACTCCGACAATAGGGTTAAGGTATTTTGCTTCTTTTCATTTCGGATTTTATTTTTTTCATTAAGGTAAGCCCGGTATCATGTACGTCTTATTCATCCCTTTGTTCAATGAACGTAAGATTGTGTCTTGTCATTTGTTTAGGTTTTCTTGGTATATCCCGAATTGAAAAAAAAATAAAAAATTGAAATTCTGATTTATATCATGAAATGATCGCTTAGGGCTAGGCATCCTCATCATCACCATCATCATCGCCGCAAATGGACGCTTCTGGTACGGATTCAGACGCATACGGTGGCGGTTCTTCTAATTCAAGAAGACAGAGAATATTGTCGGCTTCGAATATAATCCAAGTGCCTATTTCGGCCTTGTTAGAGTACTCAGGCCTTCTCCGTACATCACGTTCTATTCACCAAGAATCCCCTCTTATCCCAAATCCAAATGTAGAAAATTCCACTTCTTCCCTTCCCAACAATGGACATGTTGCAATTAGGATAATTGGGGCAGAAGACCAACATGAGAGCGATAGGGATGCCTCTGGTATGGTGGTTGGCCAACTCAGGGAAGTTACTCCTCAGAGCGAGGTGTTTCTGGGGTTGGGAACATCTGATGGTCAAGGAGGGAACTCC
This sequence comes from Hibiscus syriacus, assembly GCF_006381635.1. Lineage (NCBI taxonomy): Eukaryota > Viridiplantae > Streptophyta > Magnoliopsida > Malvales > Malvaceae > Hibiscus > Hibiscus syriacus. The sequence goes on from NW_024062051.1 coordinate 76,193, forward strand.
AGGAGCAGCGATCTTGGGGTGGCTACTGGAGAAGGTGAAGGTGTTTCCTACTCTTCGTCCAGTGGGAGTGTTAGTGCTGATGCAGAATCTGGGGATGGGAGTGGGTCTGGAGTCAATAATAACAGAGATTCCTCCTACCAAAGATATGACATTCAGCAGGCTGCTAGGTGGATAGAGCAAGTTCTGCCCTTTTCTTTGCTTCTCTTGGTTGTTTTTATCCGGCAACATTTGCAAGGTGACGCATCTCATTTTCTTAATTTTTTTTCTAGATTTGCTTCTAGCAATATAATTTCAAAAATTTTGTTTCAGAATATCTGTTAAATATAGCATCAGCATTTAGATAGTTTGAATCTTTGATGTTTGGGAATATTCTGTTGTTAGTGTGCTTATGCATTTTGCAAATGTTCATGGAGTTGGGCACTTGGGCTTTAACTGTTATTGAGAATTTAAGTGCATGTCTTCTTGCTTTTCCTTCTATGCTTCTCGACAACTTCTGTAATTTTTTTACACCAAGTATTTACTTGTATTTAATGTTATACTTGCACGAAGAAAGCTCCTTTGGAGGAATAGTTGATGAACATTGGTTTCATCTTTTAGAAACTTATTGGTGTTGTTCTACTAGCCTTGATTGGTGAAGTGCTTGGCTTATGCATTTCCGATAGAGCAATACAAGGATCCAAACCTATAGAGTGTTCTTTGTGCCTTTTAAGTTTCATATTGTAATAATTTATGTCTCAAACTTGCAACTGCCTAACTACTAATTTGATGGACTACATGAGGTGTGGAGAGAGGAACTCTGATTTGGTTTTTATGGCTGCTACAAGGTTAAAAGGGGCTTTTTCTGTCTTATACCTTCTCAAACTGAAGTACTGTTCATTTCAACTTAATGACATTTGCCTTCTGCAAAGATTTTCAGGTTTCTTTGTTACAATTTGGATTGCTGCTGTCATGTTCAAGTCTAATGACATTTTACGGAAACAAACCGCTTTGAAGGTGATAAAAACTGTCTTATATTTATTTTTCAGTCCCATGTTTGATCAGAAACCAGTACTTGGAAAAGTTCTTTTTATCATCTTAAGAAAATAATTTAAGTATGCCTTCTGGTTGTGGCTGCAGGGGGAGAGGAAAATATCTGTTCTGACTGGCTTCTGTCTTGCTTTCACGCTCCATGTGATGGTTGTCTATTGGTGGTATTGGAATGATGATCTTTTATATCCATTAGTGATGCTTCCCCCAAAATATATTCCACCTTTCTGGCATGCTATTTTTATTATCATGGTTAATGGTGAGTTGTTTTCCACTAATATGTTTATCAATTGCACTGCAATTTATGGAGATGGTTTGGCATCCCTTTGTGTTTATACAATGTCTATTGCAAATTCACCTTCCCCGTATACAACACTCAACAGCAATCTTATTCTTTTCTGTCAAAATAAATGGCTGAAGTAAGATTCATATGGTTTTATTTGTTAAAGTAGATGCTTTATAGAAATTTTCCTTATAGGTGTGTCTCCCCATATAAGTTTGTTGCTTGGGTTAGTGAATGCTGCTTACATTTCCTTCTAAATTGAGCACTTTTAGGAATATCATCTGTATCCAAATGAGTGATAATTCATACATGAAGCAGCATATTATGAAATCCTTCCATGTGCATGCATACAAAAGCTGCTCCATCTCTTTCTGTTGCCCTTATGTTCAAGATGCTTGTTTGCCCATTTCTATTGTGATCTGTGGATTATTTTTGCCTTCTTCATTTATGTGGTGTTATGATTCTGGCTTCTTTCAGATACTTTAGTTCGACAGGAAGCAATGGTTTTAAAGTGCTTTCTGTTAATGTATTACAAGAACTGTAGAGGCAGAAACTACCGGAAGCAGGTGAGCACACGTTTTAGTGGACTAGAATATTTATAAATAGCCAAGAATTCATGTCTATATATATGTTTATGCATGAAGTATTGAGTATTGAAACTTTGTGAGGTAAAAAAAGAAAAAGTATAGAAAAACAATGATGCTAGTAGAAAAAGAAATTTGATCAAGAACAATCTGTTATATTGGTGGCTTTTTCTACAATTTAGAACTTAACATATATAGCTATATTCTCCTTCATACTGACTTTAGAGATGCATATTTCCAGGGTCAAATGCTAACATTGGTTGAATATATGATGCTACTTTACCGTGCCTTACTTCCAACTCCAGTTTGGTACCGTTTCTTCTTAAACAAAGACTATGGAAGCCTCTTTTCATCACTAATGACAGGGTTGTACTTAACCTTCAAGCTGACATCTGTTGTTGAGAAGGTTTGTTTTTCTATTAAAATGTTTTTGTAGTACTTTTTTGAAGTCATTATAAATTTACTGTTCATTTGAAAAATGGGTCTCTGCTTGTCAATTTTCTAAGATTTGCCCCTATCATGGTTGTCAATTTTCAGGTGCAATCTTTCTTTGCTGCATTGAAGGCATTATCTCGTAAAGAGGTGCATTATGGTGCTTATGCAACATCAGAGCAGGTAGTCTGGATTTTATTTTGGGTTGCTGAACTGAACATGTATATATAAATAGATTTAAGGTGCCTATTTTCTTGCAAGCCAACAGGAAGTCACCAAAAGAAATGTTCTTATTGATATTTATAGCATACGAGAAACTCAAAAGCATTATGTTTAGAGAAAGTGAAAAATGGAAGACTTAGATAAAGCTCTTGCCGTTGCTTCTTTTTCTCTCTAGATGCATCAATATCTTTCTTTTCTATAGCTATCCTATATTTGTATCTCACATTCACAACTGATCCACTATTTCTCATCTTAGATCTTTGTACCACCCTTTTTTCTCTACACATATTAAGGGTTCTGGAGCTCTAATTGGTAAATGTTGTGTGCTTACCTTGAGTTGATTTCTCTACACATATCAAGGCTATAATTGGTTGGTGTGCCTTAGCAGCAACTCATTTTGGGTTGGCATTTAAAAAATGAAGCAAGGCTGTTATTTACAATGAATGTTTCTTTTTCCGTACTAATTTTTAAGAAAGAAAAGTTGGGTTTTTATAACTAGTCACTTCTTGTGATGTTTTAGGTGAATGCAGCGGGGGACCTCTGTGCTATCTGCCAAGAGAAGATGCATGCTCCTATACTACTACGCTGTAAACACATATTTTGTGAAGATTGCGTGTCTGAGTGGTTAGTTTCCCATAGTTTGGGATTTGTGTTTGCACTAGTTTATTTGGTTTATTTATGCAGATCTATTGTGTTGTCCAGGTTTGAGAGGGAAAGAACTTGCCCTTTGTGCAGGGCGTTGGTTAAACCTGCAGATCTGAGGTCATTTGGTGACGGATCTACTAGTTTGTTTTTTCAGATATTCTGATTTCATTGCTGGGTTCAATCGAAATCATGGAATCCTTACCTGCTTGGATGTTAAAATGTATTTTATCCACTTTATAAAAAAAATGTACTTTATCCAAAGCAGCCGTATTCTGAACCAGTGTCAACATCAACATTCCTCATCATCATCTAGAGGGGTAAGTTTGGTTTTGCCATGCCTTGTCTGAGTGAATTTAACCAAGAAGTTGAACCAAAACAACTGGTTGGAAAGACGTAAAGAATGGGACGTCTATGTTGTAATGTCAAGGGGTTGAATTTGAATTGAATGTAACTATCTAATGGGCAAACACAAGGAGTTGGCCTTCTCAGTATATGTCACTGCTCTCATGGTTATTTTAATGATTTCTGGCTTTCAAGTTCTCTAGAACAATTATGTTTAAAGTGCAATATATTCATATAACTCAATTGCTAATGTTTCTAGCTAATGTTATTTCCAATTTCAGTTTAAATGCCAATGCTATTGTACTACACTTTCCGGATTTGAACTGTGATTTTTGACGTGGTATGCTCATATAAGCTAGTAAAGAGTTTACGGATAGGGAACAACTAAATTTGCTCTGGAAAAATGGAAAACATATTTTGTTTTTTATTATTTAATCATGGAAGGAAGGAAAGAATCTTTTGGGGTGAAATGGGCTCCTTCCCTGTCTCATCCATCCTATAACGACTAAATAATAATGAGTCAAAAGCAGAAAACTACAAAGAACATGTTACAGAAGGGTTGAACATACACCGTATACAAATCATGTAAAATAAATAAAAAAGGTGATACTAAATCTGAGAAAGGAGAGTAGTGGAGCTGTTGTTGCATTGCAAGTGCATCCATCCTTGCTACCAACAGGTGGGCCATGGATATTGGAGTTGGAGACGGCATCCTTTGCTTCCTTCCTTTGTTGGTGTTGGCTGCTGGCCGGGGCCGGGGCCGGGGCTTGTACTAGAAGAAGGGTAGCTTCCACCTCAGGGATGTTGAGGGGATAAGCAACTGGTATAGGTTGTTCAGCCCCCCCTCATCTAAGTACACAACATCTTGCATGCTGAGTTTGTTATACTCATGCGCCCTTTTCTGCCAACAATGTCTCCAGTTGCAGTCAAATCTGATTTCCAGCATTCATTATTACAAACACAATCACCATTAATTAGTTAACGCTATTCAATTGCTTGTACCAATGAACTAATGGATTTTTCCTTTGAATATTTCAAGTGTTGGATATCTGGTGCAGAAATCTTCATAGCTTAAACAAATATAAACAAACAAGAAGAGCTACATACATATTACAGAGTAATTAGGAAAGAAAAGAAGGCGTTGAGTTTGAGAAGGATAACAGAATCCCTGTCCGAAAAGGTTTTCGTCTTACCTCTAAAGCCTCTTCGAAAGAGTCACCAATATGAAGGGAAGTGGTAAGCCTATCCAGACCCCCTTTGTATTGTAGGATAGTCCATTCTTCTATAGCCCTCAGCTGGTTGTTGCTTCTGCTATTGAGAAGGAATATAATCAATAAAATGGTTGTCCTTTGTTCTCATATCTAATGGGGTAAGGGGAGGTAAAATAATAGACTGCTCCCAACGCAGCTTTCGTAAGAAAGCTCCGAATTGTGAAACGTCCTCTATGAAACTCGATCTCACGACCTCAAGGTTAAGAACTTTACTGAGCTGGATGGTCATTATTTCAAGGAACATAATCAATCAATTCAATAAAAAAAGGAGCACTTGAAAAAATGGCAATTCTTCAGCGATAGCGATAGGTATGAAGCAATAAAGACACTCACCTGAGAAGCTGTTGAAGCATCTAACATATGCGATGATCCCACTGTACCAAGCGTTTCAAAGTCGTGAGGTATGTCATCATCATCATCAAGAATGTATTTGGCTTTCCGAGCAAGAACACCCCAGAAATCTATGGAATCATTTACTGAGTCCTCGCAGCCATTAGACGAGAGGGAAAATACAGAAAACCGAACCTGCTATTAATAGGCACATAGAAATCTTTAGAGAAAAAGCAGAAGAGAGAAATAGATGTCATTTATAATGTAATGTTGTGGCCATGTAGGCTTAGCTTGACCCATTAAATAAAATTTAAAACCAAAAAGAAGAAATTTAAAAGTGAAAATGAAGCAAAGCATCGATAATATAAATCTTAAATTTAAGGATAAATTACTCAGTTAACCACTTAACTATTTAGCCCTTTTACTTTTATCATAGATCTTTCAATTTTTTCAATCACACCACTTAACTGTTTAATTGTTTCAATCAAGCCACTAGCCGTTAACTGTTGATGGAAATGATGCGTGACAGTTAAAAGGAATTGTCATAATTATAATTATATGGCTTGATTAAAACAATTAAATAGTTAAGTGGTCAAATGAGTAGTAGTTTTTAATGACCACTTCTTCATTTTCGTCACTGTTAACGGTTAGTGGCTTGATTGAAACAATTAAATAGTTATGTGGTGTGATTGAAAAAATTAAAAGATTGATGGAAAAAGTAAAAGGGATAAATAGTTAAGTAGTCAACTAAGTAGTTTACCCGAAATTTAATATAATCACATGTCCATTTGCATGGCTGATGGCTTGAATCACACTATCACACCAATCAAATATCCCTACTTACAAATAATACTTAATTCAGTGTTTGTATTGAATGTTTCACCGTCAAATTCCAAGCCTATGAAAAGCTTTATTATGATTTTGTCACTGAATTAATCTCATGAAGCCGCTTCTTCAGAAATGGCAAATCAAATATGAACCCTTTTCTCCACCTCTGGTCCAACATATTCTCTAACTCACCCTGATGATTGCTTTTCTCCAGTTCTCTGTCACAACCAAAAACATCTACTGCTTCTTCACCCTTGCCATCAACTTTATAACTGCTATTCCCACCATGACTATGAAGATGACCAAATATATTTACAGATTCTCTACGTAGAATAGGATTTCGACATTCAGGTTGCTGAGAAACACTAGCCAACTTCAGCCTGGCAACCATTTGAGCTGTTGGTCCCAAGTCTTTAACAAACAAAATTAAGCTTTCTCTGTAACTGATATCCTGCCGATCAAGCTACAAGCACAACTTTTTCAGTCAAGAAATGGGCATAGTATTCTACAAGCACAGCAATATCCCATTTGGGGCCAGTCAGTTTAGTGGTTTTGAGTCGGTGGATGCATTATCAGACATCCAAGGCGTATAGGTACAGCGTCTTTCTACTTCACCGTAATTATTTCTCCTACCATTTATAGCACCTGTTACAGAACCATGGGTTAAATTCAGTCTGTTTTAAAAGCAAATAAATCCAAGTGGCATATGTTTTAAAAGAATTCCCTATTAGAGTTTCTTGCATCAAAACCAGTAGCAGACCCAGAATGTTGACGACCCATAATGATTTGAAGATGATGCATTGGTCCTTATATTGGGTCTCAAATTTGTTGATGGAGCTCTGGCTTCACACATGAGCCTTCTAGTAGTTCTTCGTTTTGTATCCAAATTTCTCTGGGTCAATTTTAAGACAACTTAAGGCCTTTGTTGCTAGTTCATAAATGGCTCGAGCCCGTAAAAAAAAGGCAGACATTCATTTTGTGGTAAGAATGATTTAGATAGTGTGGCATAGGATTCTTAGCTGATACTCATACTAGTACCTGTCTGAAGTATACTGTTGTTGGGGAATTAAATTGCATTGCATTTCGGGGAATTAAATTTACATCATGCTGCACAAACACTCACCATCAGCAACAAAACCCCACATAATGTTTCATACATAGTTTAACTCAAACTTATCACGCCATCTGAATCTAAACCAAGAAATTGATAAGCTAGGGTTCACATGATTGTGGCCAAATGACATTTAACAGATATACCTCAAATTGTTGAAGTCTTGTATACATTCCTTCATGAAGTTTAGCTCTCATCGTGCCAAAGTCCATAGGCTTTTTAATGATTTCGTAGTAATCCTCAACCTTGTCATGGTTGCAACAGCCATTAGCACAGTATATGAAAAGAGAGATAGACTACTAATTGCATACCTCTTCAGGGTCAACAGGTTCAGCAAATATTTCATAGGTGTCTCTCCTAACATAAGAAAGATGAGGTCCAAATATCAAATATATTATTCATGCAAAGATTATTTTAAATTTGGCAATCTCTTTCGGTGCAAATCTACTACTTTTTGGTAGCGACTCTTCAACAACTCATACCTTTGTAAAATGTCAATAATATGCTCTAGTATACGTTTCTCTGGCATCCATTCTGTAGATGGCATGATCTTGTATTAGAGTAATTAAAAATTTGAAAATGATGGAAGGCTTGAAAATCTCAATACTAGGGTAGGCTGCTTTATCATCATGTAATTTTGGGCTATTTCCAACCCGGGAAGTGGGATGGTCTGACAAAAAACAATGAACCATGTTACTTGAGAAAGAGAAGAATTAAGCTGCTAGAAAGCCACGAGGCTCGCCACTTACGCAATGCTATCATCTGATTTAATCTCTAATGAGCAGGGTTTTGTGTTAGGAAAATAAACCGAGCACAAGTAATTTCCCTATAACCAGATTAGTGAGAATGCGAAATAAAAGCGGAAAAATAATACCCAAAAATTGATAACGGAGTTCAGCCAATTGTGCTTACGTCTCCGGGCTGCTGCAGATCTTTTACTAAGAGAGAAAATTTACAGGTGTTTACAAAACACTCACTACTCACAAGAAAGCTCTCTAGTATATGAAGAAAGAAATGTTTTGGGATGATTTTGAAGCTAAATGGGTAAGGGTATTTATAGTAGAAACTTAGGGACTAATCTTTGAAAATACCCTAAAGTGCAATGACTAAAGTGAATTTACCCATTCCTATTTTCAACAAACATCTACAAAAATTTTTACCAAACTTTGAAAAACATTTTTCAAAGAAACATTTACCAAACTTTGAAAAACATTTTCCAAAGTTGGTTGCCAAACTTTGAAACTTTTAACAATCTCCCACTTGAAGACTGATTTTAATATGTCTTCACACCTCGATCAATGCAGCAGCATGTCTGGTCTTGTTATTCTAGCATGCCAACTGAAGCTGAACACAACTTCAGTTTGTCCGTAGTCACCGTCTTTGTCAACATGTCTGCCGGATTTTGAGCTCCACTAATCTTTTCAAGTTTCAAAATCCCATCTTCCAGAAGAGACCGGATAAAATGATATCTCAATTGTATGTGCTTTGTCCTGGAATGAAAAGACAGATTCTTTGCTAGATGGATAGCAATTTGACTGTCGCAATACAAGATATTGTTTTTCTTGTTTCTTGCCTAACTCTTCCAAGAAACTTTGGAGCCAAACCATCTCCTTGCTGGCTTCCGTAACAGCGACATATTCTGCTTCAGTTGTGGAGAGAGCAACTATCTTCTGTAGTTGAGAAACCCAACTCACTGCAGTTCCTCCTAGAGTATAGACATACCCTGTAGTGCTCCTTCTGATGTCGACATTTCCGGCTAAGTCAGCATCTACATAGCCTGTCAGTATCATATCTCCACCTTTGAAACAAAGTGCTTTGTTTGTGGTACCCCGAAGATATCTGAGGATCCATTTGACTGCTTCCCAGTGTACCTTGCCCGGATTATTCATGTACCTGCTAACAGCTCCCACTGCATGAGCAATATCTGGTCTGGTACAAACCATGGCATATATCAGACTTCCAATTGCTGAGGCATACGACACCTTCACCATGTGTGCACGTTCTTCCTCCGTCTTTGGTGATTGGTCTTTGGAGAGTCTGAAATGAACACCTAAAGGTGTACTTACTGGTTTAGCATCTTGCATGTTGAACCTGGAAAGTACTTTTGTTGATGTACTCAGCCTGTGATAACATCAAAGTCCTCGACTTTGTGTCTCTCTTGATCCTCATCCCAAGAATCTGCTTTGCAGCGCCCAGATCCTTCATAGCAAACTGCTTCGACAATTTTTGCTTCAAGTTTATAATCTCTTGCATGTTTGAGCCTGCAACGAGCATGTCATCAACGTACAACAATAAAATAATGAAACTATTGTCGAACCTCTTGATGTAGCAACAATGATCTGCTTGGCATCTGGTAAAACCGTTGCTACTCATGAAACTATCGAACTTCTTGTACCACTGTCTAGGAGCTTGTTTTAAACCATACAAGCTCTTCTTCAACCTGCATACCAGGTTTTTCTTGCCTGCCTCTATGAAGCCTTCTGGCTGCCTCATATAGATCTCTTCCTCCAAATCACCATGAAGGAAAGCTGTCTTTACATCTAACTGCTCAAGATGTAAATTCTCCGCAGCTACAATTTTTAACACCAGTCTGATTGTAGACTGTTTTATGACTGGAGAGAAAATTTCATTGTAGTCAATACCTTCTTTTTGCTGAAAACCTTTGACAACCAATCTTGCTTTGTAGCGTTTTCTCCCATCATGTTCTTCTTTGATCCTGTAAATCCACTTGTTATGGAGCGCTTTCTTGCATGGTAGTAATTCAGCTAATTCCCACGTCTGATTTGACATAAGCGAGTCCATTTCATCTTTCATGGAAGACTCCCACTTGACTGAATCCTCCACCTGCATTGCTTCATCATAGCACACTGGTTCACCATTGTCAGTCAGCAACAAATAGTGCAAAGAAGGCGAATACCGTTGGGTTGGTTTAGGAATTCTAGAGGAGCGTCTCAGTTCTGGTGTGTGTGGTTTTTCTTGAATTGCTTCAGGATTTATCTGAACATCATTTCCAGAAATCTCCTCGAACTCAGCAAATTCCTTTGTTTCAGCTTCGGTATTACTTGATTCTGCGGTTGACCTATCTTTGTACATCATATTTTCATTGAAAATGACGTCTCTGCTTCTGATGATCTTTCGATTTTTGTAGTCCCAAAACCGATAACCGAACTCATCACCACCGTAACCAACAAAGACGCATTTGTTGGACTTGGCATCAAGTTTACTTCTTTCAGCAGAGTTTATGTGTACATAAGAAATACAACCAAACACTATTAAGTGTGAAAGGTTTATTTCTTTCTTGCTCCAAGCTTCCTCTGGTATTCCGCCATCCAAAGGAACTGAGGGCCCACGGTTGATCAGGTAAGCTGCAGTGTTGATAGCTTCAGCCCATAGAAATTTAGGCAATCCGGCATGTATCCTCATGCTTCTGGCACGTTCATTCAGAGTTCTGTTCATGCGCTCTGCTACGCCATTCTGCTGCGGTGTTATGGGAACTGTTGTCTCCATCTTGATCCCATTGTTTGCGCAAAAATCTCTGAAACTATTGTCTCTGTACTCTCCTCTATTGTCAGACCTCAACCGCTTGACTTTTATACCAGTCTCATTTTCCACCATGGCCTTCCATTTTCTGAAGGTATCAAAGACTTCTGATTTCTTCTTCAGAAAATAAACCCACACCTTCCTTGTTGAATCATAGATGAAGGTGACATAATATAGTGAGCCTGCAAGATATGGAACAGGGGATGGTCCCCATACATCAGTATGAACCAATTCTAACCTTTCTGCCTTGGGAGTCTTGCCAATCTTTGTAAAACTGACTTTCTTTTGTTTTCCAAAGATGCAATCCTCGCATAGTCCGACATCTACATTCTTTAGATCCGGCAGCTTCCCTTTTGACAGAAGTATCTTCATTCCTTTCTCGCTCATATGGCCGAGCCTTTGGTGCCATAGGTTTGATTTTCCATCAGCATCTGCTACTACAATGATATTCTCTAAATTTGAGGTTACATAGAGAGTATCGGTCTTCTTACCACGAGCAATGACGAGTGCTCCTTTGGTAATCTTCCATTCACAGCCTGAAAAAGTTGTACTATATCCTTCTCCATCAAGCTGTCCAACAGAAATCAGATTTCTTTTGAGGCCATGAATATGTCTCACTCCTGTCAGCTTCCAGGTGGTCTGGTTTGGCAGTTTTAGTCGGATGTCTCCTTTTCCGACGATCTTCAAGGTTTCATCATCAGCTAGATGAACCTTCCCAAAATCACCACTGACATAGTTCTCCATGATTTCTCGGCATGGGGTGGAGTGGAAAGATGCCCCTGAATCCAAGATCCATGATTCAATCGGACTGTTGACGCTTAAAATCATGGCATCACCTGTCTCCTCCGTCATGTTGGCAGATTCCTGTGCGCCGGTATTTTTCTTCGGTGCTCGGCAATCTCTTTTGAAGTGACCCTTCTTGCCGCAATTATAATAGGTAAAATCTTTATTTCCTGTTCTTGATTTGCCCCTTCTGGATTTTGATCTGCCACGATTTGAATTTCTTTCTGAAGTTCTCCCTCTAGACTCCGTGTGCAAGGCTGAGGAGGTTGATGCTTCACCCGATTCTCTTCGTCGAATTTCTTCACTCAATACCAGATCCCGAACATCGTCGAATTTTAATTTGCTGTTTCCCGACGAACTGCTGACTGCTGTAACAGTAGCATTCCAACTGTCTGGTAGAGATGATAAGAGAATTAAAGCTCGAACTTCATCATCGAACTCGATTTCCATTGAACTCAACTGAGTTGTGATTGTGTTGAGTTCATTTAGGTGTTGTGCCACCGATGCCCTTTCCGCCATCCGCAAATTGAATAATCGCCTCATCAAATGAACTTTGTTTGAGGCCGATGGCTTCTCGTACATACTGGAGAGAGCCGCCATAAGACCCGCCGTGGTCTTTTCCTTTGCTATGTTAAAAGCAACATTGTGGGATAAGGTCAGTCGGATAACTCCGAGGGCTTGTCTGTCGAGAAGAGCCCAATCTTCATCCTTCATGCCCTCTGGTTGCTTTCCTAAGAGAGGTTGATATAGATTTTTCTGGTACAAAAAATCTTCAATCTGCATCTTCAAAAAGCCAAAGTCCGCACCATCGAGCTTTTCAATTTTCACCTTCCCTTCGTCTGCAGCCATCGCTCCCACTCGAATCTGGCTTCGTTTGGATCGTTTCTGACAATTCTTGCGAATCACCGTGTATTAGAACACCACCGTCGACAAACTCGTATCGCCGACCGAATTGCACTATTCATGAAATTCACTATTCACATGAATAGTAATGAATAGTAATGAATAGTAACCTCGCAGAAAATTTGACAAAATTCACAACCAAAAACTCTGATTACCAGTTGTTAGGAAAATAAACCGAGTACAAGTAATTTCCCTATAACCAGATTAGTGAGAATGCGAAATAAAAGCGGAAAAATAATACCCGAAAATTGATAACGAAGTTCAGCCAATTGTGCTTACGTCTCCGGGCTGCTGCAGATCTTTTACTAAAAGAGAAAATTTACAGGTGTTTACAAAACACTCACTACTCACAAGAAAGCTCTCTAGTATAGGAAGAAATAAATGTTTTGGGATGATTTTGAAGCTAAATGGGTAAGGGTATTTATAGTAGAAACTTAGGGACTAATCTTTGAAAATACCCTAAAGTGCAATGACTAAAGTGAATTTACCCATTCCTATTTTCAACAAACATCTACCAAAAATTTTACCAAACTTTGAAAAACATTTTTCAAAGAAACATTTACCAAACTTTGAAACTTTTAACATTTTGGATAAACTTACAAGCACCATAAATCAACTCACACATTTTAGCTAGACTGCCTCAGGATTTCGAGTACAAAATAGAAACAAGTATCATTAAAACAAGTGCTATGCTATGTGTGACTAAAGTTGAGGGAAGCCTTTATCATTTGGTGTCAGGCTGCTTTTGCCATCACAAGACTAGTTATAAGTTAAAAGTAAAGCATAAATTTCTTGGTTGATTTGAAGAATGTATTCTTAAATTTGATAGCATGGGTGACAGCACCTGGTACGAAGAGGGTGCAGCCACATGTTGAAGAGGTCTTGGTTTTGTTGTTTTGCTGGCACTGGCCATTGCCTGTGTGGCAATAGGATCCGATTGCTGTGAGTTACAAGCATCCAATGCAACAGATAAACGCGGGCTCCTCCTCCTCGGCCCTTGCTTCCACTTGGAAATTCTTCCTTTTCTACTGCCATAAATCAAATCAAATTAGGTGAGGCTTGCATCTCTGCCATGCCATGAGAAACAGAAACCCACCTTGAGTTTCTTCCAGACTAGGAAAATGCATTCCTCCCCCCGTGCCTGCCTGACCTTTTGGTGGTAATAATACTTGAGTTTCTTCTTCTTAGGTTCCAAAGAAACCCTGGGACACGACACACATTTACATTACAGCTTACACCTATGTCTGCTCTACTTTTATCCCAATTCCATCGGCATCAACTTTTGTTGATGTAAACAAAGATATCATAATCTCAAATTCATCTTCCTTCTTCCGTCTTTGTGTTAGTAACATTAAGCTCTTATCTCAATCCCACAAATATTCATAATCTTATTATCATTTTTAAGTTGTTTTATATTAAAAAAAGAATAAATCATTAGATAGAATGTTAATATGGTTGATATTTTTACAAGCCATGAATTCGAATTCATAATTATTTACTTTATATGTAAACATAATTGAATAATAATTGATTATAACTGTAACCTTTGCTTTCCTATTAAAACTAACTTATTTATAAAGTTCAGTAGATTGATTTCCAATATAACTATTGTTCTAGTTAAAATTTAAGATAACAATTAAAAATAGTATTATATACTTATTGGAATATATTTGCATGGTCTAAAAAATATTGATTAATCTTTTTACTATAATATTTTATTTGATTAAATTTAATGTTAATAAATATATGTTTGGAAATTAGTACTATTTTTCGTAAAGGACACTTTTATTTTGAAATTTTAATGAGTATAAAACTTAAAGCCATTTAATTGACAAAACATGAGGGAAACTGACGTATTTAATAATCACCTGAAAGGAAAAATATATAGAACGGGTAGGCGCGGTGCGATGCGTGGTGGGCGTTGACGGTTGACCGCTGCCTTTGAGAATTGGATGCGGGACGAACTCATCTAAAAGGGATGCCTACTTGATTGACTCTCTTCTTCATCCCACATTGGTGCTTTGTGCAGTGCCTAATAATCACCGAGTCCCAATAGCTTCTGCTTTCGCCTTTCCCTAATCCCCTTTCTTCCGCTTTCTTTGTTGTTTCGTTTGCTATTTTTCCCTTTCTGGAGATCGAGGCTTTCCACCCACTCATCCGGTAATTTTCTATCTGTTTAATGTATGCAACTATGATTTCTGCATTTTTAATTGTTCAATTTTAGAGATTTATTAAGCTTTCTGAATATTAATTAATCGCTTAATTGTTAGCAACCGTTTTTTGTATTTTGCTGGTAATTATTAGAATTTCACTGTTAATACCCAAAAAAGACATATTCGTCGCAATGCACCCTCCTGTGTCAAAGAATGATGCTTTGAATGCGTTTTCGTGCTCCTCTTCTTTCGCTTGCCTACAATTCACCCCCTTTTAATCCTTTCCAGTTAATCCCACTAAGTTTCCTGCTTTAGCTATTTTTTCCTGATTTTATATTTTGTTATCAGGAGTTTTCTGTCCCTTTTAATTTTCCTTCCTTTTTGAGCCCTATTTCTCAATTTATCTCTTACTAATTGCATAGGGAGGGATTTATTATATTCTTTTGCTGGTGGTTCCAATGACATTTTCCTGTTCTTTTGTTAACCCTTCTCTATTCTTTTCAGTTTCCTTTTGCTTGATCCATTTTTCTTCTTTGACGGATGGAAGAAGACTCAGAAAGAAATTTTCAAGATGTTACTTTGCCTCCTGCTCCTGGCCACGCGGAGGGTGGTGGATTGGTTGGAGATCACTCTGGCCTGCCAGCTTTGTGTACTCTATGCCGGAGAAGTCTTGCACCTGAATATGAGGCAACATTCGATCTTGAAACCGTTGGTCTCTGTGGAGACTGCAAATTTTTGTTGCTTGAGGATCTCGGTACACCTCCTCAAGAGTCTAATAGAAGACGGCAGCCTCGAAGAAGAAGAAGAAGGAATCGGGAAAGCAGTTCTGAATCAATTGAAAATCTTTTCTCCCAACAGTTCTCGCAAATGATTAATTCGTTGAGGCAGAACTGATCTACTGTCTCTGGCTCTGAGGATCAAATTATGGATGGTGGTTCCAGTGCAAGGTCCTTTCGACGTAGTAGTTCACGCACAACTCCTAGTGGTTCGAGAAGATGGGGGTGTGTTATCTCTGATTCTGAAAGTGATGGTTTGGATAACCTGGATTCCTTTTATGGTGAGAGTGAATCAAATGTTAGTTTCGGTCGGTACAGGGGTTTTCGGGGTGATAGTGATGCAATATCTTTCACTACTTATGGAGGGGACTCGGATGCTTCTATGGATGGACACAGTTTCTTGGATACAAAAATATTCGTTCAAGCTGAGAGGAGTGATACTAACAGTGATAGTGAGACTGATATTGATCCAATGCATGCTGGTTTGAACCAATGGATCTAGGATGAACCTGAAGATGGTGAAGGAGACGAAGATGGTGAGTGGGAAAAAGCAGATGCTGAATAATATGTGGTTGGACATACTATATCCAGAACTGGACTTCTAAATTTGTTTTCTTCAAATCCAAATGAAACCACTCTCCCTGTTTTTAATTTGCGTCGCTCCAGAGCTGGCTTTTACCATCTGCTTGACCATCTGACTGAGATTGATGGTTCTAGAAGAGGAGCACCTCCTGCATCTTCATTTTTTGTGCATAATCTGCCTAGTGTTGCTGTCAGTGATGAACATGAGAACTCTGATGGTTTGGCTTGTGCAATCTGCAAGGATGTTTTGCCTGTTGGCATTGAAGTAAATCAGCTTCCTTGCCTTCACGTCTATCATCCTTCTTGTATCTTGCCATGGTTGAGTGCACGGAATTCATGTCCCCTTTGCCGCTATGAGCTTCCTGCTGATGACAAAGATGATGAAGAGGGGAAGCAACACATGAATAATAGGATGGAGATCATGAAATCCAGCGGCAAAATGCTAGTGAAGATAGTTCATCTGAGGATTCTGATGAAGTGGAAGCAGATGACTCTTGCGAACTTGGTCCATGTGAATTACATGATGTGCCACATGTGGATCCTACCATCAGTTGCTCTGCCAGGGAGAGTAGCAGAGACTGGCTATTTTGTGCTGCTGCTCCCATTTCTGGTATTATTGGTGTTGTTCTGGTCTTATGGTTAGGCAAGCCACTAATTGGAAGAAGAGGATCAATAGGTGATTGCAATCTATCTTCATGGGGCCAGTATCAAATTCAGGTTTTGAATACATCATCACTAAACCAATGGGGCAGCAGAGGCCGGAGATGGTGGTCTCTCTTTTGAGAAGCTTCAGTAATCTGGTGGGTAATTACCCTTCCCCCACGATTCAACTTAAGCCTTCATATTCTAACTTCACCTGCGAATTGTTGAGTGCCACCCTTGCCATTGCATTTCCACATTATTATGGTAGTTTTATCAATATTTTGGTTTGTTGTGTATGTTTTTAATCTCAATTTCTGGTCTTGATAGCAGAATTGGATATGATTATAATTTCCTACCTCAAGTGTGCTTGTGCTTACGCAAAGATTTTTTATTTTTATTTTTTTCTGTTCTCTGTGCTTTGATTGATCATGAGTAACTGAGTTGGGCTTAAATGAATGGATGACTACTTACGAATGCTGAAATGTCTGAGCTGTTTTTCATTGTTAATATTATATTGATTGTTATTTGTGGGTGGGTGGGGGGGGGGGGGGAAGAATTTTGATGGTGCAGGAGATACTTGCTCTTAAGGGTTCGTTACATGATAAAAACAAAACCAACCAATTTCTGAACTTGTGAGGGAAGTGATTTACCCTTTCATCTTTTCTAATCTTGGTCAAAGAAAGGATAAACAGAAAACAAATACTTTCTTCCCACTAGGGTTTGGTTACATGAAAAAAACAAAACCAACCAATTTCTGAACTTTTAAGGGAAGTGATTTACCCTTTCATCTTTTCTAATCTTGGTCAAAGAAAGGATAAACAGAAACAGAAACACAAATACTTTCTTCCCATAAGGGTTTGGTTACATGATAAAAACAAAACCAACCAATTTCTGAACTTCTAAGAGAAGTGATTTACCCTTTCATCTTTTCTAATCTTGGTCAAAGAAAGGATAAACAGAAACACAAATACCTTTCTTCCCAGAAGTTGCTGGAGAAGCAGCAAAGCCTCATTTTCAAGATTTTATATTATTTTATCTTAATTTCTGTGCTGAAAATTTAATTGGAATTTGAAATTGAATAAACAAGATTTCTTTCCCTGATTTAGGTGTCAATCCTCGGAATTTCATCGACGGAGGCCTTGAAATTTATTACTAAATAGTTTAAAATTGTGTAGCTTTCATAACGAACTAAACAGAATTTCACCAGCAGTATTCATTGTTGCAGGGCTCACAAAAAGACATAAGCTGCCTTGGCCTGTCAAACGATTCCATCTAATCTCCCGACTGCTGGTTTTAGAAGAGTATGTTGAGATACAAAATAATCCATCCTGCCATAGTGAAAACTGCAAATATATGGACCCAGAATAGCGCAGCTGCTGCCTCCTTTCCGTAACCTCTTTAATTAGTAACAGCACCTGCAACACAATTCCAAAAACAGTTAAACTATGCTATTAATATCAGCTACCGCGCTAGAAATAAAACCATCCATCTAGCCTAACAGAAGCAATCCATGGGAATCAGATATATTATATCATGCTTCTTGTTCACCTGTCCTGAATCCTAATATACTTTTGTAACACGAGGATATTCATTTTTCATATGCACTGCACACATTTAGACTGTTTTACCAGAAATGACAGATGTTGGCATAGAATGCTGAAGTAGTAGGACAAATCGGAACATTTTATCACCCTCAGGAAGGAAGCCAAGCCTATCAGCCAGCTTTACAATGCCCAGTCCTGCTGGGGGAACCAAGATTAAGCGCCCAATTATAATAGCCACAAGTGTTCGGATTCCATTTCTTTAACTTCCTGGCCCTGGTCCTGCAAATCATCCTACATGTTATGGTATTGTAGGTAAAACCCACATGGTGACCAAGATGTTTAACTTACCATCAACAAGGTTGTTTCTTGTAACGATAGTTATGGAAGAATATCTGTTTAGTTTGCGATGTTTGCTTTCTTTCTTAATAAAATTAAATGTTTCTATTTCTATATAAAAAAGGGTAAAGTACACAAATAGTCCCTCAACTATAGGGTGATATTTTGTTAGGTCTCCTGACTATTAAAAGTTATAAATTGGTCTCTGATTATAGGACATTATTTTATTGAGTCTCCCGACTATTAAAAGTTATATATTGGTCAACCAATTATTCATATATTCCAAAATCATCCTTTTTCGTTAAAAAAATTAGTGTAATATGAGACGAATATTAACCTATTGATTAGGATATAATAAAAATCTAATTCCAAAATATCAAAAGACATTCATATCACAGATAACATGTTAATATTCAGCTCATAAGACTGTCAAATTTTAATGGAAAATGATAAATTTGAAATATATGAATAGTTAAGTGACAATTTTATAAATTTTAATAGTTGATGGCTTTACAATATAATACCATATAATTGGAGGACTATTTTATAACTTTTAATAATTAGAGTATGTATTCTTTACCTATAAAAAATAATTACGTACTTATCTGGGCGAGAAAAAACCCAAGGAGGTTAAAGTGCAGGGTATTGGGCATTTATCCGTTGTCTCTGGGCAATGAAGTTTGGGCCCTTAGAGATCTAGAGTTCTTATGAGCCCAACCTAAACTCCACAAGCTCAGCTTCTCTTAAATCCTTAATCCTTACAACATTTCTCTGCCCTGGATCTTCGCCTCTACCAACTTCAATGGCTTTCCTATCTGTTTCTTAGCGTTACCATGTGAATCTGAAGCCTAGAGCTTATCCCAGAATCTCAACCCCTTTGCATTTCTTCACTACAACCCAAGATACCTCCCAAGATTTGAACAATGCGTCACCTCAACAGCAAGAACAAGTAGCCGTCACCAGCAGAACCCCGCGAGGTTAGACTCGAAGCCCTGAAAAAATAGAGGACATTATTTGTAGAATGATGGAGAACCGGGCTTGGAAAACCCGCTTACAGAACTCCATCCGTGCTTTAGTCCCTAAATTCGACCATTCATTAGTTTATAACGTTCTCCACGGTGCTAAGTACTCCGAACATGCTCTCCAGTTCTTCCGGTGGGTGGAGCGGGCTGGTTTGATCCGCCACGACCGTGAAGCCCACATGAAGATCATTCAGATTTTAGGTCGAGCTTCCAAGCTTAATCATGCCAGATGCATACTTCTAGACATGCCCAAAAAGGGCGTTGAGTGGGATGATGATTTTTTTGTTGTTCTGATTGATAGTTATGGGAAAGCCGGAATAGTTCAAGAAGCTGTCAAAATTTTCCAGAAAATGGAGGAGTTGGGTGTGAACAAGACTATCAAGTCTTATGATGCTTTCTTTAAGGTTATATTACGACGTGGTCGATATATGATGGCCAAAAGTTATTTCAATAAGATTTTGAGTGAAGGGATAGAACCTACTCGTCATACCTATAATATTATGCTTTGGGCCTTCTTTTTGTCGCTGAGACTCGAGACTGCTAATCAGTTTTATGAAGATATGAAGACTAGGGGCATTTCACCCAATGCTGTGACTTATAATACAATGATTAATGGATATACTCGGTTCAAGAGAATGGAGGAAGCTGAGAAGTTGTTTGTAGAGATGAAGGCGAAGAACTTAGCCCCTACAGTAATCAGCTACATCACCATGATAAAGGGGTATGTTGCAGTGGAGCAAGTTGACGACGGGTTGAGATTGTTTGAAGAGATGAAGTCCTTTGGTATAAAGACTAATGCAACAACATATTCAACTATATTGCCAGGGTTGTGTGACGCGGTCAAGACAAATGAGGCTAAGACTATTTTGAAGGAAATGATGGAGGGGTATGTTGCACCAAAGGATAATTCGATTTTCATCAAGCTGTTAAATAGTCAATGCAAATCCGGTGATTTGAATGCAGCTGCTGATGTGCTCAAGGCAATGATTCGATTGAGTATTCCTACAGAGACTGGTCATTATGGTGTCTTGATCGAGAACTTTTGCAAGGCCAATGAGTTTGATCGGGCAATCAAGTTGCTGGATAAGCTTGTTGAGAAGGAAATTGTGCTGAGGCCAGAAAATTCTTTACAGATAGAAGCTAATGCATATAATCCAATGATTCAGTATCTATGCCACCATGGTCAGACAGGAAAAGCAGAAGTCTTTTTCCGTCAATTGATGAAGAAGGGTGTTCTGGATCCTACTGCATTTAATAATTTGATCCGTGGGCATGCAAAAGAAGGTAATCCCAGTCTTGCTTTTGAAGTTCTAAAGACCATGGGTAGGAGAGGTGCCTAAAGATGCCGATGCATACAAATTGCTCATCGAAAGCTACTTAAGGAAAGGTGAGCCTGCTGATGCTAAAACAACATTGGACAGTATGGTCGAGGATGGACATCTTCCTGAGTCTGGCATATTCAAGTCGGTGATGGAGAGTTTGTTTGAAGATGGAAGGATTCAAACTGCAAGCAGAGTTATGAAGAGTATGATGGAGAAGGGAGTGAAGGAGCATATGGACTTGGTGTTTAAGATCGTAGAAGCTCTTCTCATGAGAGGTCATGTTGAAGAAGCCCTTGGAAGAATTGAGTTACTGATGCAAAATGGGTGTGCAACCAATTTAGATTGTCTTCTATCTATTCTTTCTGAGAAAGGGAAGACTATTGCTGCTCTCAAGTTGTTAAATTTTGGTTTAGAGAGAGACTGTAACATAGATGTTTCAAGTTATGAGAAGGTGTTGGATGCTCTCTTAACTGCTGGAAAAACTCTCAATGCATATTCAATACTGTGTAAAATAATGGAGAAAGGAGGGATCACTAACTGGAGTAGACTTGAGGATTTAATCAAGAGCCTTAACCAGGAAGGGAACACAAAGCAAGCTGATATTCTCTCTAGAATGGTAAAAGGGGGTGGTGCAGCCAGTGGAAGCAAGAAAGGGAAGAAACAAGCACCTGTTCTTAGTTAAATTACCTTTTCATTAGAATTAAAAAGAAAAAAAAAACTTTAGTTGCTTCTATTGTGAGAATGATGGTCATGAGTTTTGTTAAGTTCTGAAAAAGGAAATTTGTTCTGATGTGTGCGGGAAGCTTATGGCTTCATTTGCAGTGGATATCTTGTACCCTGGATTTTTCAGGGTCACATAATCTTTCCTTATTTGAATTTTTGGCCCTCGAGTCTTAGAATGGAACTGTGGAACTTAATATCATAAAATAGTATTGTACACTACATATTTGTTTCATTCAACTGTCTTTGAGAATCATGTTGCAGTTGTTCAATAATCTAGAGCCCTTTTTGCTCCTTTGTCCCTTCTGGTATTTGAAAATTTTTATCAGCCGGATTATTCAGGATATCTTGATTGAGTGGAAACTCTATGCTCTGATATTATGAGCCACTGTACTTTAGTGTCATTATTGATTTTATCATTAAATTCATAAATGTTATTTTTTAGCATTGAATGTTATTTTTCGTTACAAATATATTATTGGATGATTAACTTGATAATAGTATGATGATGATGTTGATGTTAAACTAAAATATCATTTTGATTTGGCTATTTTGATACCCAAAATGAAGTGAGATTTAATTGACGAACCTTTAGAAAGGAAGGCTAGTTAGGCCAACTTGTAAGTTCGTTACAATTCTAATTGATGCTTTTATATAAAAATAATTTGTAACACCCCAAACCGATGCGGGTAGCCCGATCCGATTCGGGAAGTCACATTAGGGTCACCGGAGCGACCCACCGTAAAAATAACTGAAATTTTAAAACTTTTTATCAGAACATGTAAACTTATAAAATCATTTATCACTATTTAAAAATAAAACAGATTTCCAAACTCGTATATAAATCAAAATACAATTACATGCCCCCTAATCACAAATACCATACTCTGCAACCACGCCTGAAGAACTCCCTTACTGAAGTCGATAGATGCACTGGTACAATTGTTTTAACCTGAAAAGGTGAGTAATAGAGTGAGCTTTGGAAAGCTCAGTAATACAGAACTACCAGATGATGCTACATGACATGTAGATAAATAGAAAGCCATATAATTTCCTTATTGAATCATATGTATACCAGCTTGTAGAATAATTTGGGGTTCCCTTAGAAGTTCATCGAGTAGAAGCCATAAATCTCAGTTCATAAGAAACCTTTCAAAGTATGACATTTTCAGGAGATCGAATAGGATGTCTAGTGTGTTCCAACAGTATAATAAAATCATAATAGGTACAAATCATAGTCCAGTAAATATCACAATTTCGTAAAAGAGTTTAACTTTTGAAAATCATAGTTTAAACCCTTTTCTGGTACACCATCAGTAGTTGCCAAAATTATTTTCCATATAGCTTACTTTATGCACATAGCAAAAAGAAAGCCGACTTAAGGATAGGCTCTGAAGCTTGTATCCTTAAGCCCAAGTCAATAAGTCCATATAGCTTACCCTAAGCACACAGCAAAGGAAAGCCGACCTAATGAAACATCTTGGGGCCCTCAAGAGTCACATTAGGCCCAGTTAGCTTGATCAGAGCTATTCCATCGTAATTCAATTCCAAAATTCAATTGCACCGTGACATAAATTCCATAAATCCAAAAACATGGTAATCATATACCATTTCAAAACAAAAATTAGATAGCAGCCATATTCCATAAATTGTCACATTAAATTGGTGCATCCATAAAACAATAACCAATGAATTCGGTGTACCACGTATTAAAACCAATAAAATAGTTCAATAATAAGTAGGGAACACACTAGAGAATCCCAGTATTTCCAGAGGCCATTGTAGTTATCATTTTGGATAACATGAAACTTATGAAATTTGATCGAATTCCTGGAACAAGGTCCTATTGAGGAGAATCGATTACTAACCGATCTAGCCAGACATTTAATGTTGACACATTAGAATCCCACTATATTTTCGTGTGCTTTAGGAAACGTTCAGGAACCTTTATACATAATAATTCTAAATTCAGATTTACTGCGAGTGATTCCATTACCCAAACAATCAGGGGTATTCAGGAATATACTTTAAATTCATAGGATTTCAGCCCAATTGAACCAAATGAGATATTCAGAATCTTTCCATCTGCGTTACTTGTTTTTTTTTTTTTCAAACATGACCGAAGTGATTTTAGATGAAATATAGAATCGAAGATTCAAGTCATTTACAATCTACGACTATCGATCATATTATCAAACAACTCGAGTTACACAAGTCTCAAACTGATGCATGTCAACAAGTCAATTCATTATCCTTCCAGTGTATTCACTCTTTAATACCATAGTGCAGATCCATAGATCATCCCCATAATCATCACTGAATAAATCTTCCAACGGTCTTTATTTCATTTCCACGTTTCAACAATATCAGGAAATACTGACGTACTTGATCCATGGCTCATAACCCATAATGACAATTCATCATGTAAGTTCAACAGTGTTTCCAAACTCATCAAATCACCTATTTAATCCTTACTCATTGATGTTACTTAGTTCGTTTGGTAAGCAAGTCTATCTCGATTACTTTAAAGTTTTCCAGAATAATTCAGACGTTTCTGAATTTCAAATACACGTTGTACTACATTTCATTTCAATTTATTCATATAATAAAGTCATTCTGGTATTCGTGGTTGATTTGACTAACGACTACTCACTTATTAGTACTGTATGCGCTCTAGAGTTGAGCTGCGCCAAGTACTTCCAGAATTATCATCGATCCAAATTTGAGCTGATGAACAAACATTCAAGTGATACTTATATCATTCAGGTAATGATATAGTACTAACGTTGGTTAATCACTTAAGTTGCGTTTCACAACTTTTACTGGTAGCACAACATCCATGTTTATTTGGATTTCTTAATTAATCCAAGACATTTACTTATTCTAGGTCATAAGGGCATTTTGGTCATTTTGGTGCTTAACATTTTTTTCTATTCATTTCAAAGCTTGAGTATATCCATTCATTCCTGAGCTTGGTGACATTCTTGAGTTATTTCCATTCCAGGGGTAATTTGGTCATTTTATAATTCTAGAATATTTCAATCATTTCCTTCCATCCGGTCTTATTATTTAATTCAATCTTATCATTTACTTCAGTCCTTTCGAACAATTCTGTCAGCAGAATACCTCCAATAAATTACTCTTCAAGTATTTACCCCTTATTCGAATATTTTCGGGTCAAGTGTCTTCTCAGATTTTACAAACGGAATATTATAAATTTTTCTGTACAAAGACAGGATCTTAACAATTAAATTCGTACTTAATCGAGTTAAGTACAAATCCTCAAAGTACTCTCTCATTCAGGGTCAATTCAGACTATTTTATCTCTCAAGGGCATTTTCGTAATTTCTTAACCAAATAATTTCAATATTAGCACTTAACGAAAATAATTATAATTTAGAGATCCTATGATCAATTGCTTTCCCGAACATTCTTTGATTTTGAAATGATTCCTTCACAAACTCTCATAGGATTAAAACCGATTATCCATAATTTCCAAATAAAACTAACATTTCTTATGCACATCAGTAGTTATATCGGATCAATATGTCTTTTCAGAGTTATTAACCAACTTCCAGGGGCAATTCTTATCATTTTCCAACATAAGGGTAATTTCGTAATTTTACCATATCGGAGTATTCTCATAATTTTTCATCCAAGTATCTTTAACATTTAACCCTTGATGATATAAAATATAAGTTACAAATCCAGAGCTGATTTCTTTATCACCAATCACAAACTTGTAATTTAATTCTAACAATTATCAATCTCTTATCTTAGTCATTCGATCCGTATTCAGTTACAGAATTTCTACCACATTCATATCGAGTGAATAAATTATTCAACTCCACAAAAGTGACCAACATTATCTTATTCATGCATTTACCAATATCAACATGTTCCATAAAGCATAAAGAGGTAGTAAAGTATTACCTCGATTTCCGTGTAATACTGATCGACCATAAAAATTCCATTCGAACGCCTTTGATCTTCAATTCAACTTCCAATAATTCCTCAGATACATATCAGCATAAATTATATCAGAAACGGAGCTTAATTACGATAAACGGATCGAATCGGGTGATAAATCAGTGAAAGACGGCTTACCGGGTTTGAATTTGGCGAAACGGACTTCGGATTCGGATTCAGGACGTCGAAAGCATAAAATATGACTTTTCGGAAATTTGGAATTTTTGGTCAAAATCAAAGTCAACGGGTTTGAGTGACAATTACGAGGCCTTCGGGTTCGAATTTCGAAAAACGGACAGCGGAATCGGATTTGGAACATCGAAAAATGTCAGGATAGGTATACTCGGTCGAAGTCAAAGGTCGTTTAATGCCCGATCAAAGCCGGTCAAAGTTTTGGTCAACAGTGGTCAACTCCGGTCAATGGTCAACGGGTCAACGGTCAACGGGTCGGGTCAACGGGTCGGGTCGGGTCAACGGGTCAGGTAAACGGGTCGGGTCGGGTCAACGGGTCGGGTCAACGGGTCGGGTCGGGTTGTGACCGGTCAAACCGGTCAAAACAGTTCCAAAACCGGTCAAACCGGTCACTTTTTCCTTCCCCACGCGCAGTGGCGGCGCGTGGGGGCGCGTGAACAGTGATAAAATCCCGGAAAAATTTCTAAAAATTATTTTGAGCGATTTCGAGATACTTACAAAGCTCGGTTCACAATTTTGAACGGCGGAGAGCTCGATTTCAACAAATCGGGAAGTTTGACCGGTTCACCTCCCAACGCGCCGCCGCCGCCGGAGAAAAAGAAGAACACCGGTGGACTCGGAACGGCACAAGGAACACGATGGTGCGGGAGGTGTCGTAAACAGATGACCCGATCGTCGTGAATCGATGAAAAACCAACTAAAACCGAGTTATTACCGACGATACTTCCAACTGAAATTCACGACGAACGGTGATGATTCACGACGAAAGGTTTGAGGGGTTTTGTTCCTCGGTTGGCAACGAACACGATGGTGGTTTCGGCTCGTCGATCGGAGGTCGGACGGCGAGTAGATCGGAGTTCGAAGTAAGGAGAACGGGAGAGGAAAACTGGAAAATTTTCCAGAAACATACGGGATTCTGGGGTTTATAATATCTCA
The DNA here is from genome assembly GCF_006381635.1 of Hibiscus syriacus. Taxonomy (NCBI): domain Eukaryota; kingdom Viridiplantae; phylum Streptophyta; class Magnoliopsida; order Malvales; family Malvaceae; genus Hibiscus; species Hibiscus syriacus. The sequence continues at coordinate 102,687 of NW_024062051.1, forward strand.
TAATTAAAAATGGCTAAACCAAGAGTTTAGCCATTGAACTTCCTGCACTTCTTAAAACGGTCTGTCAACTTTGAAATCTTACAATTTAATCCCTTATTTCTTTCAAAATACCAAATTAAATCCACCAATTTATATTTTCTTAAATTTAGCCCCTAAATTGGGGTGTTACAATTCTCCCCTCCTTAAAAAAATTTCGTCCTCGAAATTCATTCATGTCACATAATTGCATAAATAAAACTTCCATCAGTTCTTTCAAATCTATCAATAGCTTTTATAAAAGTACGATTCCTCCACTTATCCTTAACCAGCTGAGCATACATTCTTATCATAAATTTTCCTTATTTCAATAAAAGAATTTAAAATTTTCTCGAGTAATCAATCTCTTCAGAATTCTCCCTCAGTCCAAGTAAATAATCAGAACAACTTTATTCTTGTGAAATCAATTCAGCATTGGATACGTGAATAGGCTCGTAGAGCAGCAACATATCTCAATTTCATTTCCAGAGTCGAGTCAGAAATTCTCAGATGAATAACTCTCACATGGCTCATGAGATACTTTACAGCGTTTAGACAGATGTTACTAGTATTCCTTTTTGTACAAGTATAGCCTTAGCAGATAGAAACTTTGGTTTACTCAATACAGATAGGGACTCAGCCCTGGAGTTCCAGCTCAGAGAGGTACGATTGCAGTCTAGGGGCATGTACTGATCAGACATATTTTGACATTTGACCGGCCGGTCTATCTTGAAAAATCTTAACTCAAACCATAGCTCTGATACCACTAAATGTATCACCCCAAACCGATGCGGGTAGCCCGATCCGATTCGGGAAGTCACATTAGGGTCACCGGAGCGACCCACCGTAAAAATAACTGAAATTTTAAAACTTTTTATCAGAACATGTAAACTTATAAAATCATTTATCACTATTTAAAAATAAAACAGATTTCCAAACTCGTATATAAATCAAAATACAATTACATGCCCCCTAATCACAAATACCATACTCTGCAACCACGCCTGAAGAACTCCCTTACTGAAGTCGATAGATGCACTGGTACAATTGTTTTAACCTGAAAAGGTGAGTAATAGAGTGAGCTTTGGAAAGCTCAGTAATACAGAACTACCAGATGATGCTACATGACATGTAGATAAATAGAAAGCCATATAATTTCCTTATTGAATCATATGTATACCAGCTTGTAGAATAATTTGGGGTTCCCTTAGAAGTTCATCGAGTAGAAGCCATAAATCTCAGTTCATAAGAAACCTTTCAAAGTATGACATTTTCAGGAGATCGAATAGGATGTCTAGTGTGTTCCAACAGTATAATAAAATCATAATAGGTACAAATCATAGTCCAGTAAATATCACAATTTCGTAAAAGAGTTTAACTTTTGAAAATCATAGTTTAAACCCTTTTCTGGTACACCATCAGTAGTTGCCAAAATTATTTTCCATATAGCTTACTTTATGCACATAGCAAAAAGAAAGCCGACTTAAGGATAGGCTCTGAAGCTTGTATCCTTAAGCCCAAGTCAATAAGTCCATATAGCTTACCCTAAGCACACAGCAAAGGAAAGCCGACCTAATGAAACATCTTGGGGCCCTCAAGAGTCACATTAGGCCCAGTTAGCTTGATCAGAGCTATTCCATCGTAATTCAATTCCAAAATTCAATTGCACCGTGACATAAATTCCATAAATCCAAAACATGGTAATCATATACCATTTCAAAACAAAAATTAGATAGCAGCCATATTCCATAAATTGTCACATTAAATTGGTGCATCCATAAAACAATAACCAATGAATTCGGTGTACCACGTATTAAAACCAATAAAATAGTTCAATAATAAGTAGGGAACACACTAGAGAATCCCAGTATTTCCAGAGGCCATTGTAGTTATCATTTTGGATAACATGAAACTTATGAAATTTGATCGAATTCCTGGAACAAGGTCCTATTGAGGAGAATCGATTACTAACCGATCTAGCCAGACATTTAATGTTGATACATTAGAATCCCACTATATTTTCGTGTGCTTTAGGAAAACGTTCAGGAACCTTTATACATAATAATTCTAAATTCAGATTTACTGCGAGTGATTCCATTACCCAAACAATCAGGGGTATTCAGGAATATACTTTAAATTCATAGGATTTCAGCCCAATTGAACCAAATGAGATATTCAGAATCTTTCCATCTGCGTTACTTGTTTTTTTTTTTCAAACATGACCGAAGTGATTTTAGATGAAATATAGAATCGAAGATTCAAGTCATTTACAATCTACGACTATCGATCATATTATCAAACAACTCGAGTTACACAAGTCTCAAACTGATGCATGTCAACAAGTCAATTCATTATCCTTCCAGTGTATTCACTCTTTAATACCATAGTGCAGATCCATAGATCATCCCCATAATCATCACTGAATAAATCTTCCAACGGTCTTTATTTCATTTCCACGTTTCAACAATATCAGGAAATACTGACGTACTTGATCCATGGCTCATAACCCATAATGACAATTCATCATGTAAGTTCAACAGTGTTTCCAAACTCATCAAATCACCTATTTAATCCTTACTCATTGATGTTACTTAGTTCGTTTGGTAAGCAAGTCTATCTCGATTACTTTAAAGTTTTCCAGAATAATTCAGACGTTTCTGAATTTCAAATACACGTTGTACTACATTTCATTTCAATTTATTCATATAATAAAGTCATTCTGGTATTCGTGGTTGATTTGACTAACGACTACTCACTTATTAGTACTGTATGCGCTCTAGAGTTGAGCTGCGCCAAGTACTTCCAGAATTATCATCGATCCAAATTTGAGCTGATGAACAAACATTCAAGTGATACTTATATCATTCAGGTAATGATATAGTACTAACGTTGGTTAATCACTTAAGTTGCGTTTCACAACTTTTACTGGTAGCACAACATCCATGTTTATTTGGATTTCTTAATTAATCCAAGACATTTATTTATTCTAGGTCATAAGGGCATTTTGGTCATTTTGGTGCTTAACATTTTTTTCTATTCATTTCAAAGCTTGAGTATATCCATTCATTCCTGAGCTTGGTGACATTCTTGAGTTATTTCCATTCCAGGGGTAATTTGGTCATTTTATAATTCTAGAATATTTCAATCATTTCCTTCCATCCGGTCTTATTATTTAATTCAATCTTATCATTTACTTCAGTCCTTTCGAACAATTCTGTCAGCAGAATACCTCCAATAAATTACTCTTCAAGTATTACCCCTTATTCGAATATTTTCGGGTCAAGTGTCTTCTCAGATTTTACAAACGGAATATTATAAATTTTTCTGTACAAAGACAGGATCTTAACAATTAAATTCGTACTTAATCGAGTTAAGTACAAATCCTCAAAGTACTCTCTCATTCAGGGTCAATTCAGACTATTTTATCTCTCAAGGGCATTTTCGTAATTTCTTAACCAAATAATTTCAATATTAGCACTTAACGAAAATAATTATAATTTAGAGATCCTATGATCAATTGCTTTCCCGAACATTCTTTGATTTTGAAATGATTCCTTCACAAACTCTCATAGGATTAAAACCGGTTATCCATAATTTCCAAATAAAACTAACATTTCTTATGCACATCAGTAGTTATATCGGATCAATATGTCTTTTCAGAGTTATTAACCAACTTCCAGGGGCAATTCTTATCATTTTCCAACATAAGGGTAATTTCGTAATTTTACCATATCGGAGTATTCTCATAATTTTTCATCCAAGTATCTTTAACATTTAACCCTTGATGATATAAAATATAAGTTACAAATCCAGAGCTGATTTCTTTATCACCAATCACAAACTTGTAATTTAATTCTAACAATTATCAATCTCTTATCTTAGTCATTCGATCCGTATTCAGTTACAGAATTTCTACCACATTCATATCGAGTGAATAAATTATTCAACTCCACAAAAGTGACCAACATTATCTTATTCATGCATTTACCAATATCAACATGTTCCATAAAGCATAAAGAGGTAGTAAAGTATTACCTCGATTTCCGTGTAATACTGATCGACCATAAAAATTCCATTCGAACGCCTTTGATCTTCAATTCAACTTCCAATAATTCCTCAGATACATATCAGCATAAATTATATCAGAAACGGAGCTTAATTACGATAAACGGATCGAATCGGGTGATAAATCAGTGAAAGACGGCTTACCGGGTTTGAATTTGGCGAAACGGACTTCGGATTCAGGACGTCGAAAGCATAAAATATGACTTTTCGAAAATTTGGAATTTTTGGTCAAAATCAAAGTCAACGGGTTTGAGTGACAATTACGAGGCCTTCGGGTTCGAATTTCGAAAAACGGACAGCGGAATCGGATTTGGAACATCGAAAAATGTCAGGATAGGTATACTCGGTCGAAGTCAAAGGTCGTTTAATGCCCGATCAAAGCCGGTCAAAGTTTTGGTCAACAGTGGTCAACTCCGGTCAATGGTCAACGGGTCAACGGTCAACGGGTCGGGTCAACGGGTCGGGTCGGGTCAACGGGTCAGGTAAACGGGTCGGGTCAACGGGTCGGGTCAACGGGTCGGGTCGGGTTGTGACCGGTCAAACCGGTCAAAACAGTTCCAAAACCGGTCAAACCGGTCACTTTTTCCTTCCCCACGCGCAGTGGCGGCGCGTGGGGGCGCGTGAACAGTGATAAAATCCCGGAAAAATTTCTAAAAATTATTTTGAGCGATTTCGAGATACTTACAAAGCTCGGTTCACAATTTTGAACGGCGGAGAGCTCGATTTCAACAAATCGGGAAGTTTGACCGGTTCACCTCCCAACGCGCCGCCGCCGCCGGAGAAAAAGAAGAACACCGGTGGACTCGGAACGGCACAAGGAACACGATGGTGCGGGAGGTGTCGTAAACAGATGACCCGATCGTCGTGAATCGATGAAAAACCAACTAAAACCGAGTTATTACCGACGATACTTCCAACTGAAATTCACGACGAACGGTGATGATTCACGACGAAAGGTTTGAGGGGTTTTGTTCCTCGGTTGGCAACGAACACGATGGTGGTTTCGGCTCGTCGATCGGAGGTCGGACGGCGAGTAGATCGGAGTTCGAAGTAAGGAGAACGGGAGAGGAAAACTGGAAAATTTTCCAGAAACATACGGGATTCTGGGGGTTTATAATATCTCATAATTAAAAATGGCTAAACCAAGAGTTTAGCCATTGAACTTCCTGCACTTCTTAAAACGGTCTGTCAACTTTGAAATCTTACAATTTAATCCCTTATTTCTTTCAAAATACCAAATTAAATCCACCAATTTATATTTTCTTAAATTTAGCCCCTAAATTGGGGTGTTACATAATTTAATCCCCAAAATAGAAAATAAGCAATAGATTAGTGACTATTGATATAGTTTACCCAATTTTATTTATATTCTTTCAATTTTTATGATTTACTCCAAATTTCTTCTGAACCTCTCTCATCAAAGGAAATATCAGAGGTAAATTTGGTTGGCCTAAAGTTGAGTGTTGGGATGCAGCAAGTGGCAACTCTCATATCTACAACTAAGGATGCGGTGGCAGTAGACACTGGCAGGCGACATCATTGTCAAATTATCATTCCTTGCCCATTTGTGATTTTTGTACTGTACGACACGTGTCTTAGATGCTACAGGACTTAACTGCATTCATTCAAATTTCTCCAAACTCAGCCGCTCACTCAACCAGCAGTCAGCACTGCAGTTTAATACGTGTTACCTTGTTCATTTTCCAACGCTTTTCTTGGTTGGCTGTTCTTTTTTCCAGGCCTCCCTTGAACTTCTGTATTTCTTCAACCCCAAACCTGGATCCTTAGCTATGTCAGGTCTGTATAATCACCGCTTCTCCCCTGTCAGAACTGCTTCTCCACATATTAGAAACACCCCTGACATTGATAGGTAAATCATCTCAATTATCTCTATGGTAACAATACAATATTTATGGTTTATATAACATCTGATCGGGTTTTGGATTCTTATCAGAGCTGTTGGCGGAGCATCAAAAGCTTAGTCCTTTCTTGCAAATCCTTCCAACATGTAGCCGATTGCTAAGTCAAGGTTACATCTTTACTCTCTCTCATGCTTGGATCTGTTTTCCTTTCTTTATTTTTAACTACTCTTGTTAGATCAGTGTGATTGAGCTGATGAGATGTTCGGGTGTGCTTACTTTTCTATTACCTTGTGTTGGTCTTGGCTTGATCATGTACTCAACCCAATGTTTGTTCGTTAGCTATGTGCTGTAATAATAAAACTTTGACATCTCCCACCACACCATTGTGTCTTGGATAGTGCCTCAACACCGGAATTAATAGTTTAAAACTGTCACTGCTTGGTGTTTGTCTAAGATTTTATAGGATAAAAATGCCGTCATCTTCAGCTGGCAAACATTCTCGACTACATATTAAAAGCCTCAGGTCTACCCGGGTTATGGTGTGCTTTTCTTTTCCCTTTTGATTCAAGTGGCTATATATCTGTCACAGATGCATTCAATTTCAAAGAGCTTCTTAAGTTTTTAATTCCGAAAGCTTATTTATTGCATTTCAAGTTTTACTTACCTCTCTCGAGAAGAAAGTATGATTATGAGAAGCTAGCTTAGAAAAGAAGTGGCATTGTGACTGGAAATTCAGTTATCTCGGTGAAAGTCTCACCCCCAAAAAAGCCCTGCTTGATAGCTTTGGTAAATTTGAATTCATAATATCTTTTGATGCTTAATCTGAGTGCAAGGATATTGAGTTGACCACCTTTGATTAGTTGGGATAAGAAATAATTTATCTGAAGCTGTGCATTTTCTTTGTTTAGCTTCAAACATAAGTTTATATGATGCTTTAAAGCTCCATGTTCTTGCTTTGTAAGGTTTTCCTTTAATTGTTCAATTAATGGGGATTTGTTTTATTTTACTTGTGGTTAATGTTCTATTTCTATCCGTACTTTACAACCTTCATTATCCGTTGTGGTCCTTTTATGTCTTTCTAATTTGATTTTCAGTGCTATACTGCTTTCATGCATTGATATGGTTTTATGGCTTCATCTGTTGTTTTATATATAATGGTCTTCATATGCAGAGATATTTCAGGTCTCTGGATGAGGCGTAGAAGCCCCCAGTCCTATGGCTTCTTCAAACATTATGTCAAACATTTCTGGTACTGGATTAGGCAGTTGGAATAGTCTTCCTCAAGAGGTATTGTTTATATTCTTTGTTGGTTAATTGAATGCTTTCTTTTATTTGCACAATATTAATGTCATGCCAGCATATAAGTTCACAATTTGGTACAATTTTATGCTTTTTGTTCTTTGAATGCTTTAAGAGTGTTTCTGGTAAATACCCTTACAATTTGAGTGTCTAAAAATCAGAAAGGATAAGCATAACGTGCTGAAGTCTTTCTGTTTCCTGAAATTATAAAGATCACAAACAAAAAAAAGTTTGAAGTGGTTTCTCTTGCTTTAGTAGTAAGAAAAATGAGCTTTAAAATCATTTCCTACACTGATTATATTCTGCTTAAAAATGCAGATCGTGTCAGAGATTATGAGTTTAGTTTAGCTCTACTTCCTTCTATACTTATTGCGTTCTGTAAGATTCATATTGCCAGAGCAAACATTATATGTACCATTCCTCTACATTTGACCCATTTCGATATGTTTGGTGCATGCATAGTCATATGTATTAGTGCAAATAATATGTTTCTTCTCTTTTTGGCTCTGGTTTCCAAGTTCAATTCAATAAACAAGGAAAATAGCCAAATTATCACTAGAAAGCCTTTTCAAATGGTGAATATATGAGTTTCTTATTAACCCTCTTGGTCTCTGATTGATGACACTAAACACAAAGGTTATTTAGTCTCCAATAGTTTGCTTGACAATGGATTATCTTACGTAACTCAGATGAGAACTAAGTTTATTCCTGTCCAAAATCCATTGGTTGCCAACAATGCCAAGTTAAATGTACTCGGACTGCAGAAGGCTTTGGTCAATATAATGACTATCTACAAGGTTCTTAACCTTGAGGTCGTGGGATCGAGTCCCACGGAGGGCATTTCATAATTCGGAGGTCTCTTACGGAAGCTGCTCTCAACCTGGTGTTGGGGGTAGCCTACTATCTTACCTCCCCCTTACCCCATACATATAGGAAAAAGGGACAGCCATTTTATCAGTTCATTTTTAGTTGCTGAGATGTATAACTTTTAACTTCCTTTATTTATCACTTTGTATTTCAAGCTGTTAACGTAACATATTGAATCTATTTTGTCACATGTTAGTACCTGATCTTTAATGAAGCATTGGGAAAATATTATATTGGAAAATCAAGTTAGTGTGAAGGAGGGTTATTTCAAGCTAAAACTTATTATCAATTTACATGCTACTCTCAGTCATTTGGATTGCGCCTTCTGATCTTTTGTGGTACTCTTGCCTTTTGAATTTTGACAGAGACTAAGTAGAACTCCTGGGATGCCGATGGACTGGCAAGGTGCACCAGCAAGCCCTAGTTCATACACTGTTAAGAGGATCTCGCGTCTTGAAATTCCTGTCAATACATATCCAAATGTAAGCTTTATATGGAACTGGTAGTACATTAGATTAAAACTTAGTCATTAATTATATTATAATAATTCAATTGAATGGAACATATGTTTTTATGAGTATTGATGACTAGACTCTGATTTTTGTACTTTGTTACTCTAGTTCAATTTTGTTGGACGACTTCTAGGGCCTAGAGGCAATTCATTGAAGCGGGTAGAAGCTACTACTGGTTGCCGTGTATACGTCAGAGGCAAAGGATCAATAAAGGATCCAGACAAGGTAAAGCTAGAAAAGTACTCTTGTTGCTGTAAAGTTCTGATAATGTTTGCTATACCTCAATTGAAATTCAGCTGAAGTTGACAAGAAGATCAGATGCAAGGAATTTCTGGTTGATAAAGCCAAAGCACCCCCGCCCCCAAATCCATTTTTTCTCTTTTATTTTCTTTCAACATAAAAATCAGACGGTTTTGGATAATAATTTGCCATCTTTAGGAAGAGCAGCTCAGAGGTAGACCTGGCTATGAGCACCTGAATGAGCCACTCCACATCTTAATTGAAGATGATTTACCGGCTAATGTTGTCGATATAAGGCTTAGGCAGGCTCAAGAAATCGTGGAAGAATTACTGAAACCTGGGGTATGTGTTGCTATCTTGTTCTCCTATTTTTGTTAGCTATAGCCATAGGTTGCTCTCATAAATAATTACATCTTGAAAACTCCATTATTTATCATGAAATCGCCTGTGAAAATATTTGGCTTCCTCGTGGTTACGCTGCAGAACCATTTTCCTTCTTTCCTTTTTCTCTAAACTTGATATTCTCATATGTAGGATGAGTCCTGGTCCAAGCGGTAGTATTTCGCCTTTTAATTGCAGTGGAATGAAAGGTCCCAAAATAGGACGCTTAGAGTTTTAGCATTATTATATCATCCGAGTTGCTTTTAAATCTAAGCCAAATGTACCTTTTAATCCATTGTACATCAGTTCAGCACAACTTGAAACAATTAGGCTAACAATGATTTCTGGGGATCTTTGTAATTGTCTGTTCAGTGTTAAAATGTTGTTGTGTTTTGAATAGAAGAGAAATAGAAGAGTTATAGAGTTGGTTCTTGCATTTTAGGTTTGGAGAGGTCAGATTTACTGTAAACTCAATACATCCATTGGATTCATTCTTGTGTTAAAAGCTATATAATGTGTGTGCAATAATGATTATATATAATGATGTCTTTGTGTTATAAGAATGTAAGCTTCTTGTTTTCTGGGGGGCTCTCTTAATGGCTAGATAGAGCATGGAATTTGCATCTTTTGTTAAAGATGGTGAAGTTGGAGACCAAATTATGCTTGTCATCGTCTTCTAGGAAAGAACCTTATAAATTTGTGGACTAAGTTTATCGTTTTTGGTCTTGAGTTAGGGCCCAAGAGTTTTGGTGGTTGGTTATGGGTGTTGTGTAAATTAGAAATTTAGGGGACTAAAAGTGTAGTTTACCTATGGTTAATTTTGTAAGCTGAAAACCCTGCCATATATTATGATTTTACGTGAACGACTCCCCCTTTTCTTCTCACCAAATGATTTTCTTCTTTCTTCCATAATTTTTTTCTTCTCTTTTCCATTCCAAGTGAGAGTTCATGCATTTTAAGTCCAGTGTGGTGAAACCAAGGTGAGAATGTCAATCTTCACCCTCCAAACTTTGTTTTAAGTTCCATTTCATTAGTTAGAGAAATTTGTGAGAATCTATGGATTCTAGGTAAGTTTTTGAGTTATAGGAGTTTGTTTTGATGTTATTAAACCCCTAGATGGATTGGTAATCCATTTTCTCATTTTGTTTAGTGAAATAGATAGGAGAAAGCTCAAGAGCTAAAGGAAAAGAAAGGTTGAATCTTGAATGAGTTGAGAAAGTTTATAGCCATCAAAGGAGCAAGGTAACGCCTTTATAACTCTTCTATACTTTTAGTAAGTCATTAGAAGTTCAAGATAGTTTAAATGTTTGAGTTGAGCATGATAAGCATTTTTATGGTGAAATTCTTGATTTAGAGTTATAAATGTGTTTAAAGCCTCTATTATGACCCTTGTTGATCAAATAAAACTTTAAGCATGTTTGGGGACCTCACTAAGGTCTTTGGGATTGAAAAAATAGATTTTTTCGTACTTGTTTTATGACTTCTACAAGTAGAGTATCGATACTGTAGGGATAATATCGATACTTGTTCTTCATTTCTAGGTAGAAGTGTCAAAACTCTTTCAAGAGTATTGAAACTTTGGGTTATAGTTTAAAAACTCTCAGAAATTTTCGAAACTGAGCAGAACAGAATGTTTAAAAGTATCGGTATTTATATAAAGTATCGACATTTTTGTAGGAATATTTATACTCTTAGGCTAGCATCAATACTTCCAGTCTATTTTGGGCAAAAAATGTTAGTTTTTAAGGGAATTAGAATCGAGGTACCCAACACTTCATTTTATCATCAAATAAGACTACAAGTGAGAATATTAATGATATTAATATTACACTTAGAAACAAGATCAATTAGGATGCCACAAAAATAATCTTTGATGATGCTCGGGAAACGATCAAGACACCCGAGTTCCTTTAGAACATGTTAACATTATTGAAAGTACAAATTCAGTCCAGATATATCCTTAGGTAATGCGTGAGGCACTTAAAGCTAACTAGATTGGGCGTAAGGTCTGACACTCAAGGAGTGTGCTAGTCAAGGGGGTTGACCGATACAAAGATTCTGAGCAACCAGTCTCGGTAGACTAGATGAGTGTGTGAGCTCCGAGATGTAGAACCCTCAGTTGCACCATGATGTCTACCATAAAGTATAGAGTGCAGTATACGAGTATACTCACTATTGCAATTATCAGTTAGCTTGAGCAAGATTGTCTTGAACACTTTTAGTATGACTTAGTTGTTAGTGTGACACTAGGCTAGTTAACTTAGCATTTAGAATTTGTTTCCTTATGTAGGTTAGTCCATGAGCTTTTTTATAGCAGTGATCTAGACCTAGACAGTGCATAGTATGTCTCGAATTCATCTTTAGAGAGCATGTATAATTGTAAATCCCAATTTGTATATTTTTGTATGAGTCATAGCTCATTTCAGACTATGATATGTATGATTTAAATATTATTTTAGAAACTCCTAATGTAAATTATTTTATTTAAATTGTAGTTGATTATTTTAGCATGCGTGGTTACAAATGGTCATTTTTAAAACGGAAAAATTTAAAAGAAAATTTTGGTTAGCCACTCCAGTGATTTCGTGTTGCACTCTGATCGGTCAACTGTGTGTCGTACTGGTTTAGGGTGTTACATTTAGTGCTATTATAACGTTAAGTTTAGATGTTCCTAAGAATTGTAGGTCAGAGTTAGTAAAAGTTTATGAGTATACATGCATTTATAGATGTGAAGAATACTTCTGCTTTTGATATAGTGATGGAAACTCCTCTTATTGATTAAATTTTCAGAGTTTATTTATGGATGAGAGTCTATATCATAGTTAGGAGGGTAAGGACGAGAGTATAGCTTTCATCGCGGGCAATATCAATGATGATTTCATTATCGAGACAGATTTTGAGGAGCCCAGGGATGTGGGAGTTGAGGAGGCAACTTTCTTTAGAAAGAAGACTGCTACCCTGAGGCGTATAGCCAGAGCCATACCTAGGAATCCAGTAGCCTCACCTACCTAACCATCCCTACCTGTTATAGCACTGTAAGAATCCTCTGTTGAGAGACTCAGGAGGTATCAGACCACATACTTTCATGGATCATGAGACGATGACCCAGTAGTGTTTGATCAGTGGTTGAGGGAGACTTAGAGGACCCTTCGTCAGCTACACCTCACTCTTAAGGGTATGGTCGAGTGTGTCACCTCCTTGCTGAAGGGTGGCTCAATAGATTGGTAGGATACAGTCGAAATGTCCATAGAGCCTGAGTGACCTACTTGGGAGCAGTTTTTTGTGGAGTTTTACTAGAAGTATATAGGTGAGGCTCACATGGATGATCTTAGAGATTAATTTTTACAGTTGAAGCAAGGAGACTGTTCTGTGTTTGAGTACGAGGCAGAGTTTTTTTGACTCAATCGGTACGTGCCAATGCTAGTATTGTCAGAACACTTTCGATGTAGGGAGTTCAGGGAAGGCCTCTGCCAGAATATCCTCACCTATCTATCCACCAATCCCCCTAGCGATTTATCGAGTTGGTCCACCAGGCCAACACCTTAGAGAGGGTGCTAGGGAGGGGAACTACAGTTACGAGTTCTACTCCTGAGCAGGTCAATGGAGCTGCTGAGTTATCAAAACCATCACAGTCATCCAAGATAGCATGAGACTCTTAGGGTTCTTAGAGAACTTCACAGGGCCAGTATAGTAGACCAGTTTATCAAACAAGGAAAAGAGGTGGTAGATCTTATCAACGCAGGATACCTTTGGCCACTACCTCATTAGTGAGCTCAGGAGGTTCGTTGAGGGCACAATCTCAGCCTATCTATTTAATTTACGGTCGGAGGCATACTGTCAAGGGTCCCGAGGTTACTATAGATGAGGTTGTTGGGACCATTTTATCAGAGAGTACCTAGAGGTTAGTGATGTGGTACCAACTTTGACGCAGAGGTTAGCCCCATCAATTTAAAGGGGTAGAGGCTTCCATAGGTGTAGTAGCTAAGCATCCGACCACACCGGTATGGGTGCGAGCCAATATAGAGCCCATATTTGATGTTCAGTATGTAGTCTGAGCCCATGAGGATTACGACATCATTGACGTGATTTCAAATACCTTTAAAATGTTTTCTCTTCCAATTACTATATTAATTGACCCATGATCCAACCATTCCTATATATGTTATGACCTAGTTTAAGAGAGAAATATTCTAACTAAGAACCTCAATATATGATTCAGAGTATCTAGTCCTTTAGGATTATATGTCCTAGTCAATAAGGTCCATCGTAGATTCTTTGCTAAGATTTAAGGTGAAACTTTTTCGGTTGATTTAGGATATATATAGGGTTTAAGCTTAGGGTTTAGGGTTTGATTTGATTTAATTTTGGGTATGGATTGGCTATCAGAGCACGATGTGAGTTTTAGGTGTAAGCTTCGACGGCTTAAGCTCAGGAAAGATGATGGTATTAGGATTGTGATGTTTGGCGAGAGACCAAGAGGTGCAAAGGTTATTTTGGCTCTTAAAGCTCAAAGGATGCCTGATCAGGGTTGTGAAGCCTTTTTGGCTCATATAGTTAACTCCAGGGAAGTAGTTCTACAGATTTAGGACATCTGAATCGTCAGAGATTTTCCAGATATTTTTCCTGAGGAGTTACCAGGGTTACCACTGGATTGAGAGTTAGAGTTTGGCACTAAGGTAATGTTAGGGTCCACTCCGGTGTCCATTACCCCTTATTGTATGACAACGACGAAACTAAAAGAGTTAAAGGTTTAAATTCAAGAGTTGCTAAAAAAAGGTTTCATCCAACCAAGTATCTCTCCATGGGGAGTGTCAATTCTCTTCGATAAGAAGAATGACGGGTCGATGAGGTTATGCATCGACTACCGACAGTTGAATAAAATGACCATCAAAATCATTGTCCCTTACCTAGAATCGATGGCCTCTTTGACCAGCTCATGAGAGCGCGTGTCTTCTCTAAAATAGACCTATGATCCGAGTACTACCAGTTGAAAGTTAAAGAAGCGGACATAGAGAAAATGACGTTAAAGATAAGATATAATCATTATGAGTTCCTGATAATGCCGTTTGGACTCACCAACACCTTGACGACATTCATGGATCACATGAACCGAGTTTTCCACTCGTACTTAGATCAGTTTGTGGTGGTTTTCATAGATGATATTCTAGTGTATTCGTGTTCAGAGTATGAGCATGATCGACACCTCCGCATAGTTCTTCAAACTCTTTGAAACCGACAGTTGTTTACCAAGTTTAAAAAGTATAAGTTTTGGTTATCCAAGATTTCATTTTTGGGGCATGTAATGGCATAGGATGGCATCCGAATTTATCTTTATAAAGTTCAAGAAGTTCTTAAGTGGGAGCCACCCAATAGCGTAACTGAAGTAAGTAGTTTCTTAGGTCTTGCGGGCTACTATAGTCACTTCATAAAGGTTTTTCGATGATAGTTGCCCCAATGACAAAGTTACTTTAGAAAGGTGTACCGTTTGTGTGGGGGGTGAGAAACAACAATATAATTTCGAGCAATTTAAAACCCTGTTGACCCAAGCCCCAATCTTAACCTAGCCTGAGTCGGGAAAGAAGTTTACCGTATATAGCGATGCTTCGCTAAATAGTCTGAGATGCGTTTTGATGTAAGATAGAAAGGTAGTAGCGTATGCATATTGTCAATTCAAGCCTCACAAGCAAAATTACCACACCACAATTTAGAGCTTGTAGTGGTTGTTTTCACGCTCAAGATTTGGAGGCATTACTTGTTTGGGGGAAAATGTCAGATCTTCACATATCATAAAATTTTAAAGTATTTGCTTATCCAGAAGGACATAAACTTGAGGCAGAATAGTTGGGTGGAATTGCTTAAGGATTATGACTGTGTTATCGATTATCTCCCTGAAAAAGTGAACGTTGTGGCTGAGGCGCTGAGCCGAAAGTCAATGTCAGAGCTTAGAGCCTTGTTACGCGCCTGAGTATATCCAAAGATAGAGGCTTATTAGCCGAGCTTAAAGTAGAACACAAGTTAGAGGGTAAAGTCAGGAGACTTTAGAGTTTTGATAGTACCATAAGATCTCACGTGGAGCAAGTCCATTATGGCAAGGCCCAAGGGTTTGAAGTGCGAGATAATGATGTATTGTATTTTAGAGGTCGATTATATGTGTCTAATGTTGAGAAATTTTATAGTAATATGCTTCATAAAGCCCATTATAGTCCACTTTCTCTCCATCTTGGTAGCAATAAGGTATACCAAAAGCTTTGACCGTTGTACTTTTGGTTGGGTATGAAAAGTGAAGTTTTTGAGTTTGTAGCAAAGTGTCTAGTGTGTCAACAAGTTAAGGCAGAACATCAGGTTCCCTCAGGGTTACTCCAGCCAATTCAGATACCACAGTAGAAATAGGACCGAGTGACTATGGATTTCGTGACGAGATTATCGACGACGAGACACAAATATGATGTTGTGTGGGTGATAGTATATATGTTGACCAAGTTTACTCACTTTTTACCGGTCATAATGTTCTTCACCTTAGAGAGGCTAACATAACTCTATATTCGTGAGATAGTGAGGTTGCATGGAGTCTCGACTTCGATCATCTTAGATAGATACCCTAGACTCACTTCTCAGTTTTGGAAAGCTCTTCATAGTTCCCTAGGTACCAAGTTTCATTTCAGCGCCGCATATTACCCTCAGACAGATGGTTAGTCAGAGCGCATTATTCAAATTCTTGTGGATATGTTAGGTATATTATTATAGATCTTGAGGGTAGTTGGGAAGATCATATACCATTGGTGGAGTTCGCGTATAACAACAATTATCAATCGAGCATCCAGATGGCTCCATACGAAGCTTTGTATGAACGCAAGTGTAGAAGTCTTCTTTGTTAGACTGAGCTTAGTGAAGGGAAAATAGTGGGACCAGATCTGATCCGAGAGACTTAAGAAAAGGTCAAGGTAATTCAGAACATGATTAAGGAGGCTTCAGATAGGCAGAGATCGTATGCAGATTTGAAATGTAAATAAATTGATTTCGAAGTGGGAGACATGGAATTCCTTAAGGTGCCACGTGGAAGAAAGTACTTTTGTTTGGACGCAAAGGAAAATTGACTCCGCGTTTCATTGGTCCATATGAGGTGCTCGAGAGAGTAGGGTCAGTCACTTATCCTTTAGCCTTACCCCTAGAGTTGGAGTGCATTCATAATGTGTTTCATGTGTCCATGCTTAGAAGATTTCATTCTGACCCGTCTCATGTCCTGTCCTTAGAACAAATTGAGTTGAGCCTCGACATGTTTTATGAGGGTGAGCCGATTAGAATCGTAGAGAGAGAAGTGAAAGATTTGAGAAACAAGAAGATCTATGTAGTAAAAGTACTATAGAGGAATAAGGGATCGAGGAAGCTACTTGGGAAACAGAGGAAATATAAAAAGCTTCAATATTCAAATCTTTTCTATCCAGATAAATTTTGAGGATGGAATTTCTTGTTAGGAGGGGAGAGTTGTAACACCCCGAAACACATGTTAGTAGTTTGGGTCAACCCGAGACCCAAAGATGTGCTTAAAGGACCTTATAAATTAGTTGACCAAGTTTATTATTTTTTGGCTTGAGTTAGGGCCCAAGAGTTTTGGTGGTTGGTTATGGGTGTTGTGTAAATTAGAAATGTGGGGGACTAAAGGTGTAGTTTACCCATGATTAATTTTGAAAGCTGAAAATCCTCTCATATATTATGTTTTAATGTGAATCACTCCCCCTTATCTACTTACCAAATGCTCTTCCTATTTCTTTCATGATTTCTTTCTTACCTCTTTCATTCCAAGTGAGAGTTCAAGCATTTCAAGTATAGTGTGGTGAAACTAAGGTGAGAATGTCAATCTTCACCCTCCAAGCTTTGTTTTAAGTTTCATTTTATTAGTTTTTATGCATAGAACCAAAAATAGGTCTTGAGAGATTTTTGGGAATCTATGGATTCTAGGTAAGTTTTGAGTTATAGGAGTTTGTTTAGATGTTATTAAACCCCTAGATGGATTGGTAATCCATTTTCTCATTTTGTTTAGTGAATGAGATAGGAGAAAGCTTAAGAGTTAAAGGAAAAGAAAGGTTAATCTTGAGTGAGCTGAGAAATTTTCTAGCCATCCAAGGAGCAAGATAACACCTTTACAACTGTTCTATACTCTTAGTGAGTCATTAGAAGCTCAAGATAGTTTAAATGTTTGAGTTAAGCATGATAATCATTTTCATGATGAAATTTTTATTTTAGAGATAAATGTGTTTGAAGCCTCTATTATGACATTTGTTGATCAAATCAAACTTTAAGCATGTTTGGGAAGCTCACTAAGGTCTTTGGGATTAAAAAAATAGAGTTTTTCGTATTTTTTTTATGACTTCTGCAGGTAGAGTATCGATATTATAGGGATAGTATCGATACTTGTTCTTCGTTTCTAGGTAGGAGTATCGAAACTCTTTCAAGAGTATCAGAACTTTAGGTCATAGTTTCGAAACTCTCAGAAACTTTCGAAACTGGGCAGAACAGAATGATTAAAAGTATCGGTACTTATGTAAAGTATCAAAACTTTTGCAGGAGTATTGATACTCTTGGGCTAGTATCAATACTTTTAGTCTGTTTTGGGCAAAAATGTCAGTTTTTAAGGGAATTAGACTCGAGGTACCTCAAACACTTCATTTTATCATCAAATAAGACTACAAGTGAGAATATTAATTATATTAATATTACACCTAGAAACAAGATCAATTAGGATGACATAAAAATAGCCTTGGATGATGCTCGAGAAACGATCAGGACACCCGAGATCCTTTAAAAATGTTAGCATTATCAAAATATAAATTCAGTCCAGATATATCCTTAGGTAGTGTGCGAGGAACTTAAAGCTAACTAGCTTGGGCGCAAGGTCCTACACTCAATGAGTGGGTTAGTCGAGGGGTTGACTGATGCAGAGATTTCGGGCAACCAACCTTGGTAGACTAGAGGGGTGCGTGAGCTCCGAGATGAATAACCCTCAGCTGTGACATGATGTCTACCATAGAGTAGAGAGTGCAGTATTCGAGTATACTCTCTATTGCAATTATCAGTTAGCTTGAGCATGACATGAACACTTTTAGTAAGGCTTAGTTGTTAGCGTGGCACTAGGTTAGTTAACTAAGTGTTTGGAATTTGCTTCCTTACACAGGTTAATCGAGGAGCTTTTTGACAGCAGTGATCTAGGCCTAGATAGTGCAAAGTAAGTCTTGAGTTCATCTTTAGAGGGCATGTATACTTGTAAACCTTGATTTGTATATTTTTTTATGAGTCGTAACTCATTTTAAACTATGACCTGTATGATTTAAATATTATTTTGGGATCTCCTAATGTAAACTATTTTAATTAAATTGTAGTTGATTTATTTTAGCATGAGTGTTTATAAATGGTTATTTTTAAAACGGAAAAAATTAAAAAGAAAATTTTGGTTAGCCACTCCGGTGGTTCTATGTGGTATTCTAATAAGTCGATTGTGTATTGTACTGGTTTGGGGTGTTACAGAAACAACCGATAACCTAGAAATTGATTGATTCATATGCTTTTATAATGAAAAATGTTACGTGTTTGTGTTGATATATGTGTACAATAGATAATACACAAACTTTTTTAGGTAGAATTAGTGAACTTTTCCTTGTATCTTTTTCTTTCATTTTAGGGTAAAGTATGCATTTAATACATAAACCCTCATTTTTTGTTTATTTTAGTACTTAAATTTTCAATTTTCCCCAAAACTATACCTAAATTTAGTTTTTTTTTTGTTTCATTTTAAAACCCTTGTTCAAAATTTAATGTTAAGTTTTGAAAAAAATTATAAGTTTAGGTACTAAAACGGACTAAAACTGATAGTTTATGTATTAAACCATTAAATTTTTAATGACAGTTACTAAAATAAAATAAAAACTAAATGTTATGTATAAATTTAAAAATTGAAAGTTTAAGTATTAAAACATACCAAAAATAATTTAAATATTAAATCAGTAGTTTACCCTTCATTTTAATTCTTAATAATATAAAATTGCTTTAAGAATAATCAAAATTATTGATAACAGATCATGACACCAGAAAGTTATATTCGAATTCTTTTAATGATCAAGAAAATTATTTTATTATCACTTATTTTTCAGTTTTGTCCACTTTTGGTCACTGATTTCAAAATACATAAGATATGGCCACTTACGTTTTTATTTAATTAAGATGTGGTCACTTTCATTTTTATTTAATTAAGATTTGGTCATCCCGAGTTAACTGTCGTTAACAACAATTAAATATTTTTTATATACTCACACATGTGGTCCTTGTTATTACATATTCTCTCAATTTAGTCATACTTTTACTAAATTAAAATAAATTTAATCATCCAATTGAACGATGCCACATGTCATGCCAGTAAGGTTGTTCAAAAACACCCGAACCTATTGAACTGACTTGTCGACCCGATGAACCAGTTAAAAAGTATCAGCTATTTATAATAAAAATAGCCGATTTTTCGGGTCGGGTACCCGACCAAGTTTCTGGGTCTAGCATGGGTCACAAAATGTTTGTTAACCAGGTACCCTCTGACACAGTACCCGGTTTATTATATATTTTTATTTTTATTTATATTAAATTTTTATTCATAATCCTCAAATTATTTCACTCTAACGTTCTAAAATATTAAGTTTTTAAATTTTTGACACCATAACGTTCTAAATTCTTAATTTCTTAAATTATTTCACATTAACGTTCTAAATTATTTTTTAAAATATTTATTTTAACTTCAAAATATTTGAAATTTAATTATATTTCTTTATTTTAAATTTTAATAAATTTTATTTCAATTATGTAATTTGAATTTTTGAACTTTATGTGTGGATTATATATATTATAGACTTAAATTTTTAGAATTTTTTATATAATTTTTCAAAAATAATAAAATTTTAAAAAAATAAAAAATTATGAACCGGGTACTTGTGACTTGAATTATATATAATATAATTTTATATATATTAACTTAAAATATTTTTATATTAACTTATTAAATATATTTTACTGTTAACTTAATTTAAAAATATTTTATTTTTATTTTCATTTAAAAATATATAATTTATTTTAATTTATTAAATGTATGATTAAATTGAAAGGATATGTAAATAAAAATGATAAAATGTGTGAATATATCAAAATATTTAACTGTTGTTAACGGTTGTTAGCTCTGAGTGATCAAATATTGTTTAAATAAAAACCTAAATGATCATATCTTATAAATTTTGAAATCAGTGACTAAAAGTGTACAAAACTAATAGATAAGTGACTAACCATGTAGTTAACGCTAAAAAAAATTGTAATTTCTCAAATAATTCGAAGGTATCAACATTTCCCTATTTTCTTTTGATAATATATCACCAAATTAACCTATTACTCAGTCTTGGCCCAACAATTTCCATCTCTGCAAATACTATCTCAGATTTTGGTACAACCTTTTCAACTACATTTCTCGCAGTCCCTTTGCTCTTTTTCTGCATAGTAATAACCTAGGATTTTTACTTATTTTCTCTTCTGCTCTTTGTAGAGTTGAGTTTGAGGAATCAAATTCGATCGATCAAATGGCTGCAATGGCTCGGTATCGTTTCTCGGAGTTACGAGACAATTGCTCAGCACGAGTGATACTCGCTGCCTCCGATCTCAACCACCACGTGTAGTTTCGTTCCCTCAAAACCGGTTTCAGCCCTTTAAGCTTTACGTTCCCAAACTTCACACCCCATGCGCTGGAGGAGGCGATGAAAACCACGGGGTTGGTGGTAGCGGAGGTGGTGATAGAGGAGATGGCGATGGAAACCACGGTTTTGTTGGTAGAGGAGATGGCGATTCCAACGATGATTCATGGAAGGGCTTTGGCGTTCTGGGCCTTCTCCTAAGTGGATGGAAAGACAGAGTTACAGCGGATCCCCAGTTCCCTTTCAAGGTTTTAATGGAAGAGTTGGTTGTGGTGAGTGCTTGTGTTGTTGGAGAAATGTCTACACGTCCTAATTTTGGTCTTAATGAGCTTGACTTCGTTTCTCAACTCTTGTCGTCGGTTCTATTTTGAACTTCACTCTCTGTATCTTTTGGCTCCGACAGCCTCAGCATCTTCTTCTTCTTCAAGTCTCCCTTCTCTCTTTGCAAATTGTCCACCAGGTCATATGTTTGAACCGGGTGCTTATACCCTGATGAACCGTCTCGGTACTTTTGTCTACAAAGGAGCTGTATTTGCTGCTGTTGGATTTGTTGCCAGCCTTGTGGGAACTGCAATCTCAAATGGGTTGATCAAGTTGAGGAAGAAGATGGATCCCAATTTTGAAACAGCCAACAAACCTCCTCCTACCTTGTTGAATGCCCTCACCTGGGCTGCACACATGGTGTTAGCAGCGATTTGAGGTATCAAACCTTGAATGGGGTCGAGTTTCTACTGGCCAAGGGACTTCCCCCCTTGGTGTTTAAGTCATCAGTCTTGGTTCTGAGGTGCTTAAATAATGTAGTCGGGGAATGTCATTTGTGATACTCGCAAGGATGACCGGGTCTCAGAGTGTTGAAGAGAAGCCACCAAACTGAAGATGAACAAGTTGATTGATGGTGGTGACAATTTGGAGCCCAATCAGTCGACTGTTAAGTGATTTTTTCCCCGTTCCCCCCCCCCATCATCCTTGGCTGTTTTAGCCATAGAATAAGATCCAAGATATCTCCGGATTTAATGTCATTTCATGGGTTTAGATTTATTATTATCTATTACTATATCCTTCATAAATAAAGAGAGAGAAGGTAACATTTTTGTATTCACCAGTGGCAGAATCCATGAACACTACACTTCCTCTTGATTAGAGGCAAGGCTATGAAGTGAAAATTCAAACTAGCAATGCCTAAGGATCCCCTTGACCGTTAAAATTGTGTAAAAAGATTAAAACTAAGCATACAAAAAGACAGGATTCCCATCCTCTTACATGGATTGAAGCAAAGGCCAGACGCAAAGCATGGATTGAAGCTGCACGAGTGTGGTGCTTAAGATCTTATATGACAGCCTCTGGAGCAGAATTGCAGTAAGGTGTGTGCAAGCAAACTAACTTGCTGCAAGTCAAACAGAGAGCAGCAAGACCAACTCCTACAGCAAACCCGCAGCTGCTTTTTCGCATATCTAACCTTACTGCTCTTTGAACTATTCTAATATAACATGGGACCAATCCTCCACAGGCCAAAACCATCACATGGTCCAGACCACTGTAGTCAATTCCAGCCAATATTGCTCCAATTACAGATATTGGGCCTATGAAGCCAATTAGAGCTGCTGCTGCGAGAGAGCCATACCAACTGCCAGTAGCTCCAAAGATGCAGCTGGCCACTGCTGCACCACGGGGAAGCCCATGAAGGGGGACAGGAAGGACCATGTGCCGGCCAAGTCCATAAGCTTTTGGTCCAGCCACTCCTAGTTCAAGTCCTTCGGCAAGTGCATGAAAAGCCACAGTTCCACATGCTAAAAATGACTTGAGTGTGAGAACACTCACGGGAAATCTTGTTAGTGTCGGTAGGTTATTAGAAGTTCTTTTGTTAGAAACAATCACCAAAATAGCAGAGCTTGAAACATGGACAAATGCAGCGCCTACAGTTAGTAGCAACATAAGTGGTAAGAACCCCATTTTGGAAGACAAAAGTAGTTGCAGAGGTCGCCAGGCACCAAGGATGAAGGCAATGCCAGATGCAGTACCCATGAGAAAGGCATGCTGTAGACAGAAAGCAAGAGCAAATGCAACAAGAACAAGACCACCCAGTAAAGGTCCAAGACCAAAAAGCAACGAAACAACGAAGCCAGAAGCATTCGCAGAACTGGAGATTCAAAAACATTGGAATTTAGTCAATGAGGATATGAAATCACAACACAGCAGCTAAGAGTAGAGGCAGCATTTTTGGGATAAAAGCAGATGGCCAAATTTTACCAAGGGTGACAAGCCCAAATATCAAGCCTAGTAAAAACTACATCCGCCTAATCCATCTGAATCACCTAGCATGCACAGAAAGATATGACCGTGTCAACACAGAGAACAAAAAGGCATAATATTGTTGAAACAAAATCAGAATCATCGTTAATAAAAGAGGTTTTAACAACAGCAAGATGCAGGATAGAGGATATCAAAAGAAACCCAAAGTAACTGAATTTACTGATGCAATGATGTAATGTTCTTCTCAACAAACAATAGTTCAATTAACTTACTTAAAGTCATGACTGAAGTTTTGGAACAGAGTGCTTAGTGCTTCCATTAATGCTACTGAAAGCGTAGCAGCTGATGCCACTGGAGTTGGCAAGGCTTCCTATTAGAAGAACAAGGACAGAGGAGGGAGGAAACATCATTTCTCTAGAGCAGAGAAGAAAGCATAAAAAAATTAAACATGGTCAAAGAAGATTAATCTTTCCAATTTACAATTTATTGTTCAATAAAAATTGTTCTGTGACCTTTTTAGGCTTTGCAGAAGAGGGTGAAGAAGCTTGGCAAGTTCTTTATATTGTGAACTAACCAATGAAACTGTTCTTCATAGGATATGAGTCAGAATAGAACACGTCTAGAAAGATTATTGTAAAAGCAAATCCTTATTCTTGAAGATTCAAACATTTATTTTAAGTGAACGAATAGCAATACCTTAAATGCATCAGGGAGAACCTCATCAACAGCCATCCAAATCATACATCCAGCAGCAAAACCAGTACAAAGGACAGGAATTTATTAAATGCATCGGCACATATAAAAGAAGGAACCGCAACAGTTGTCTGGCAAAAAAAAGTTGAGAAGAACAAAAGTTATATTGATTTACCCTCACATGACCTTAATAGTTGACTTTTATCCTTCCTTTTTCCCATTTTAACAGATGAAACACAGTAGACATTCACTACAGTAATATAAATCACACTTGAAAGTTTTTAAGATTTCTCAAAAACCCTAGAAATCAAGTTGGTACCTATAAATTGTCTGTTGACAATGATCCGCCATTGAAGTTATTTTTCCCGGTCTTTAATTTTAACTAACTTTTATACTTAAAAACCTTTTCTTCTTTTACTATTCTTTTTCAACCTGATCTTGGAAGTTCCAGTTTTATTTGATACAGATAGACGTGCTCAACGATTGACAAACAGAATTACATGATTAGATACCTGAGGTAAGGATGTAATTGTACTTCATAGCATTGCATTCTGCGGAGAAACACCCCTTGATGCAAGAACCGTGCTCACAGCCAATCCCTCGGGTATGTTATGTACAGCTATGGCCAAAGTTACCAAAAGGCCTCGAGTTTAACCTTTGAGCCGGCAAAGGAAACTCCAACACCAGAGCCCTCTCCAAATGAATGCAGCGTCATAATTCCAACGATAAGAACACTTTAGTTGATCAGCTCCTTTTATATCCAGCATGCTTACTTCCCCATATTGTTCAAGAAACTGAAACCCAAAAAAAGATGGAAAATATAAAATTTTAATATCACCTAAAAATG